>NC_139822.1:12867017-12912017 GCF_963457635.1 Microchirus variegatus | reverse complement strand
TTCGTTTGACTTTTTTTAATGGACTTTTTTGAACTTTTGAACTTACTATTTACTATTTCATTTCGCCACGTCTTGCCTTGGGTGTCGAGTTTGTTTTACTGTCTTTGTCCTTGTTTTCCCCGCCTTTATGATTGACTGCCCCATTCAGATGGGCTTCACCTGTGTCCACTTTTGCTACTGTGTCCCCTGTGTATTTTTGTCTCTGTGTTCCTCAGCCCTCTTTGTCAGTGTTGTCTGTTTGTATCCTCGGTTAACCTAGTGTCTCTTTTTGTCCCTGTCCCGCCTGCTATTCCAAGTTTGTCCTTTTTTTTAAAAAGTATCTGTTTGATAAGCAGCTGAGGTTGAGATAAAATAAACATTTATTAGTACCTTAAGCCCAATGTATACTCCTACGTAAAGTGCTCTACGTCGGTTACGGAGACCCCTCTAAGTGTCCGTCGCTCCATCAAGGGACAGGCCAAGATAACGCTGCTCTGTGCCGGCCACTGTGCGCACCGAGCGTCCACAGAGGCAGAGCTGATCACCGCCGACAACGTCGCTGCCAAACTATAAATACTTCTTACCTTAATACACAAACCACATGCTTAGACTCTAAATGGCTAGTTTCTCGCCTTAAAATGATCTTAAAACCGTGTTCCGGGACACAGAAAATATTTATTTCAGGTGAGAAACGGCCACTGTTTCAATGTTATTCAGCTGCAACAGTCTTTCTCGCTTGGAAGCCATTGCTCACTGTAGCAAGAAGCACAACAACCTTGCGTAGCGACCCCTACTGATCGGGTGGGAAATTGCAGTGCGTATCCGTGGATGTATGTCTAATAAAAGAAATACCAAATGGGTGACTCTGCTGGTTGCATGGAAATGGTTGAAATAGCTTGAAATAGCTTCAATCACCAGTTTACGTTCTTCTTCACTAGTAGACGGCATCAATTTAGTAAGTTATGTTTCCATTTAGAGGAAAAAAAAGAGGATAAACACATAATGATTGGAGACCAGTGTGATTGACAGCTGGTATCGTCCAATAGGAGCCTGGTAGCACGAGATGTCTGTGAATGTCCAGCTGTAAAACCTCAACATGGTGTCGGTTTCGGGGGGAACGTCCTGCGATGCCACATCAGACACAGAGAGGGTGGATCAGTCTGCAGGGATTAGGGCAGGTTTTTCTATCAGAGATGAAAGAATGGCGATCAATCTCCTCCCCTCCCACCACCTTCACTGGGTCAAGGGGCATCCTGAGACGAAGCTGACCTTCCTTATCGGTCTGTGCAGCCTCTTCCTGTGTGTTGTTGAGATGTCACTGCCTCAAAGAATATGGCTGAAGCTGCCACAGAGTCATAAAAGGTATTGGGGAGCGCCCCCTGTGCTCCAAGAGAACTCATTCTCCTCAACGGATAAAGCCAGCTGCTCTGACCCCTCTTGTCCAGGGGCAGCAGCAACACTTCAGTCCAGTTTTTTTGTTTGTCTCTGGCGCCTGGAAATCCACCAGCAGTTTGTTAGTTTTCCCTTCATTGTTCTTGAAGCGGTTCAGCAGGCACCTGTCCACAAAGTCCTGTGTCAGTACACCCTGTCACCCTCATCTGCGATGATACCGACAATTGTCGGAGTTGTCAGAGAACCTCAGCGGGCGAACAGAGGGCTGATCTGAGTCAAAGTGGATTTTAGTTAAATCCGCCCGACTTCATACGAGTCAGATTAAGTGAATCCCGCGCGGCGCATTTATCACGTTAAACAACGGGAGAAATTGATTTTCAAAACACAGTGGCGTTAATTGCGTGTTTGACAAGTGGCCTGTTAAACACAGGGCACTGTTGACAGCTTTCTGTGGGTGGAATCGTGTCACATGGGAGGAGCTGTCAGAGCAACTTGTCAGCTCGAAGCAACAATAAAGTCAAAGTGTGTGCGGTATGGCGCTGTCATGCAATTTCAGCTTGTTCCCACACAGGCGTTGTGATGGGTAATATATTAACGTGTCAAGACCGGCAAGTTTTGATGAAAAACATCAGGTGGAAAAAAAACGATTAAATCTCAGGATGATGCCTTCCGATGCTTGGTCCAAGACAAGGACGTATGCAATTAAAGTGGGGAGCTCCAACCTGTTGTACATATTTTATGACATACTGTAAACAACATTTGTCCATCCATTGTCTACAGCACTGTTGTAAAAATTCACAACTCCTGGCGAACACAAGCCATGCCACTTTGGCATCCATTTTGCCCCAAAAAGGTGTTTCCTCTTCCTCTTTTAAAATAGCGCCATCATTGCCTTGATCTTAGAGACCAGAGGTCACTAACAGGCGGACCGCGGTCCCAGTCCGGACCAAGACGCCGTCCTGTACGGACCTGGACCTACAGTGAATAAATTACTTAAGTATTTTAAATGTTGACGAGGTGCTTCTATTTTGACTGGCACAGCTTCTCTAGACTTTACGGTACTGGTTGAGCGAATCTGGAAATCCACTGACCAATTGCATTCGACTCGAGCCATCCCACGTGACGCCACTAAAAGCCAATCAAATCTGTGCATCCCGCTAAATAGCGAGTGACAGACAGGGAGACTAGTGAGCGATACAGCGAGAGAAGACGGAGAAAAAAGAGAGTTTACAGCGAGAGAAGACGGAGAAAAAAGAGAGTTTACAGCGAGAGAAGAAAGAGAAAAAAGTGCGTTTACAGCGAGAGAAGACACAGAGAGAAAAGTGCGTTTACAGCGAGAGAAGACAGAGAGAAATGTGCGTTTACAGCGAGAGAAGACAGAGAAAAGTGCGTTTACAGCGAGAGAAGACAGAAAAGTGCATTTACAGCGAGAGAAGACAGAGAGAAAAGTGCGTTTACAGCGAGAGAAGACAGAGAAAAAAGTGAGTTTACAGCGAGAGAAGACAGAGACGAGTGAGCGATACAGGTAAAGAAGGGGAAGGTCTGAGAAAATTAATTAACATGGCGCTCTCTAAGAAGAGAAAAGTGGACTGCGAAAATAGAGCTTTCGACCCAGAATGGACAGACTCGTTCATGTTCAATCTTCCCCCACCACTATGAGACCAAACACAACATTTTTGACCAAACACACCCACTCAAATCTGAACTTATGTCACAGAACATAAGCACTCTCAGAGCTTCTTTTCCTTTAAGAGAGAAGAAAATAATACATATGTTCAGTGTTACATCTATATAATTGTATAAAAGTGACAATAAATATTGTCAAAATGTTTTTGAATTGTTCTTTCTGTATTTGATCTGACAGTCAGTTGTTGATTACATGCAGACTACTAGGCTACTTCAGTATAAATCCCACTACTAAATAATAACGCAAGTTAGACATTATGATGTTCCGGACCTTTGCTTGAGGAAATTTTCCCAAAGTGGACCTATTAGAATTTTAGTCGATTATCCCTGCTATAGACGGTACCTGGCTTGGGGAGTATTGCTGTGAAGCATTTCAAGTTCCTTCTGAAACCTCCTGATTCTGAGGGTGCTGCACGGCCCCCAATATCCCCAAAACAAGACATTTAACTACTACAATGACTCAGAAGCTCTTAAATCATGGTAAAAAAATCATGCAAAGTGCTGCTTTAACAATGCCAAGACAACAGTAATTCAAGCGCTATTGTCATGGGTTCTTTTTACATAGAACAGATGCAGGACAACACAAAAACCTCAACAGGGAAACACACTCAGGACTTTGAAAAAAAAAAGCAAAATCTTAGTAAGTGAAATGGCATTCTCCTTAGCTGAACTGAAAAAATAGCACAGATATGAATAATAATAAACCAGCTAATGTACGGATATATCAATCGAAGGTGCAGGCTTCCGTCGGAGACGACGGAAGCCTTTCCCCGGAGCATAAATTGAAAATGCCTCTAGACCCCCGTCCCCCTTTTTGTTCAGCGTTAAAGCAAAAATCAGGACATAATCTTCAGCATCAAAATAAGTGACAACCACAAGACGATCGTCTGAGAAGACAATCGTGGCAAAAGATAAGAACACGGAGACCCTGACACAATATGAGGCTGCTGGCAGTGAAACCTAATCTGTCGTTGCCTCTCTGCTAAAACCCTGTGCGATGTGTTTTCAAAAGCACTTCCCCATTTTTTTTTTAATCTAACTTTGTTATTGTCTGTATAATTACATGCAGTGGAGAAGCCAAGAGCAAAGAAACACCGCTTCCTGCTGACACGCAAACAGAGCAAGTGCAAGGATGCATGGGGGGGGGGGGGGATTGTTTTGTGTGCAGCCTTACTGTAAGTCAATTTGAAATGTGAAATCAATGAATAGTAAACACGAAGAAAAGAGGCTGAGTTTTTTTCCTCTCTCTCTGTGTGTGTGTAGAAGCAATTCTGCACCACCTCTTTTGTGCTCTACAGTCACCAAGTGAGGAGGCCTATATTTTATTCAAGTTTAAATTTGCCGTGGTGCGCATTCACAAATAACATCGAGCAAACGCTGACACTGTTAAAGGTGCCATATGTAAGAATGTGGCCAAAAACGGTTACTACACTCAAATTCAAAACACCGAGGTCTTTTAGGTTTCGTTTTCTGACGTAACTGGCAACCCGTGGTTGCTCGGCTGCTGAGACTCTACTGACTGCAATGATTGCTAGACGGCGGTAGGTGGCGCCACATGCTAAAAACATGATTTCAAAACATAAACATGATTTGCAGTCTGCGAAATATTTTTTTTAATGCAAATATTTTGGCTGTACTGTTGTTGTTGGTTAAGTTCAGTTCGTTATATGAACATTATTCCTGAGTATTTATGACATATTAGGAGGATTTTATGGCCAGTTGCTTTAGATTTATTACATAATGCACCTTTAATAATGTTCAACATATGCATATTACACACATTTACAAAACGGAACTCATGCCACTCTCTCTACACACACTAACATTTGACACCTCTTTTGATTAAAAGAGATTTCCTTTTTTACCGCAGGTGTTTGCTTCCCTGTCGTGTCAGTCGCCTGTGCTGCATGCACTCTCTCGTGTGTGTGTGTGTGTGTGTGTGTGTGTGTGTGTGTGCGCGCATTTTTCTACGCTTCAGTCAATTCGGCTCCAGTTGGAAACAGAACAACAAGAGCAACACAAGGGCTCACTGTGGTGCAGAGCGTGCCGACACATGTTGATCATGCAGAGGAGAGTACACACACATCTTTGTTACCTCTTTTGGTATTGTTATGTGAGGCTGCTTGCAGCTTCTCTCTTTCCTGTCTCTCTCTATCCCTCCCTCACCGCTCTGTTTTTCCCTCTCCATTCATCTGTGCTTCATTTCAGTGATTGCATGTGAGAGAGGGAGAAGGCGGAATCATGGGGAGGAAATAGAGTGTGGACAGAGAAGCTGGAGGGCTTCTCTTTCTCCTCCCTCCCTAGATTGTTTTGTTAATTTAGCGATGGCACTGATTTTTTCCCTCTAAAGTTCACATAATATAGTTTGTTGGAGGTTACCCGCAGTCCTGTTATCGGGTTTAGTTAATTTAATCTATTTTTCCTCTACCCATCTCGTTGTTCACTTTGTTTTGAAATAATGACTTTTTGTTAAAGGTCCCATATTATGCATATCCAACTTTTTAATCATTTTAATACTTATATTTGGGACTACTAGTTGCCAAAGTGTGAAAAAAAGATGACTCACTCATGTTTTTGTGGTCCTCCTCAGTCTAAGTACAGGAGATAAAACACGCAATGTTGACTTGCGTGCTCCTTGAGACGTCACGAGACGCTAAACTCCTGAAATTGTTGTCTTGCGGAGCTCTGCTTTGTCCCTAAAACACGTAACAGTGTTGGCGAGGGCGACGGCATCCGAAAACCGCAAGTCCGCGAAACGTTCTATTCTTGGCTCCACAGTGCAGCACAGAGTCCGAAACAAAATTCCAGCCTCAGAGGATTTATCTGTCAAGTGGATACATGTTATATATGAGGGCAAAGTGCCTGCTAGAGCCTGCAAATGATCACTTTTCTAAATGCTAACTGCTGTTAGCTCCCCGTAGCCTCTGTGGCTCATGTAATGCACTTTAAAAAAAAAAAATTGTTAAATCGATACTACTAAACAGAGCGTTCTGAACAGGGCTGTTTTGGCAGGGTGATTGAACTGCTGTGGTGCTTCATCCTTATGGTACTTTGACCAAAGTATGCCACAGACATGTTTATTAGGACACCAGGGAACTTGATTAAATTGTAGAAATAGAGTATAATATGGCCCCTTTAACATCTATAAACACTGACCTTGTCAGGATGAGTAGTCCTTATGGCTATAGGTAATCTTATGGGTTAAGATTAGCCCAAAACTGTCCTGTTTCTATATTTTCTTTTATTGTATAAGACAATTGAGTTTTTATGAGCCAATTTAATCGTTACATTCTGTGTCAAATGCCACCCAGACTAAATTTAATATCATATCATACAACCAGCTTAGCACCACGGTGACTAAAGTATTAAAACTATTCAGAGAAAGTATAACACTTTTTGTGCAAAATGTTACAATCCAAGTAAAAAGGAAAAAGATTTCTCATGTATTTCAAGTTTTCACACAAACAAGTCTCTGCAAGTCGAATAGAAAACACAACCGTGGGGAAACATTCGGGGCTCTCTGTTTGTGAACATGCAGGGAGCACAGCATATCACTTGCATGGGTCAAACTCGTATTTTCTCGAGGTCTCACAGAGTTAATATCCTCAGCTATACTGTTGTTACTGGTGTTTTGATAAATCACTGTGTGCCCCAGAGTGAGAAAAGGAGAGATGCAAGTTTTTTTTTACAAGCTTTCCAGACTTCATCCAGGGAAACTTAGAGCCGCTTAGGAAGCATAGGAAGAAAGCAGCAGCTGTGATTGGCACATATAGACACAAAGCCAGGCAGCTGTTCAGGGAGGGCTTGATTGCTGTTGGCACGGCACGCATTCTCCGTATCAGACGGTCATGTTTGCAAGAAGCCAAAATTGTTTGGCATAAAAAAAAAAATATGATCGTGAAGTCCAGTTTAATCTACTTTTGAAACTTTTTGTGCGTGCTCTGTTGTGTTTTCAGCTGTAGCCGCTGTTGTACGAAGCTTTACTCGTGCTTATGCTGATGTAATGTGTGTCACTCTGCGCTGCACGGTAATATCTCGACAGACTCCCCCCAAAAAAGTCATACAGACGGGAGCTGCGTGGAGCTAATCTGCTTAATAGGGATTTTGTGAAACCGCCTGACAAGCGTTTTCCATGTAACAGGCATCAGTTTACATCTAAAAGTTATGTACTAGAGCTTTTAAATACCATCCCATAATGTTTGACTATGAATTACTTACTGAAAAAGTGCGATACAGTGCACAATGGAGACCACAAACCAAACAAACGAACAAAAACATATATTAAAGAAAGTAATATCTCAGTGGAAATCTGCCTAAAAATGTTAGACAGGCACGGAACAGAGCAATTGCCATGAAAATTACACCACAGACCTGTATGTGTTTAAGTATACAAACAAAAACACACACATAAACCCGCACAGACCTGCGTGAAAACTCACAAACATGCATAATAGATGGACGGCATTATAGGTGTGTCCTTTCTATGCCAGCTGTGTATTCATGAGATGAGATTGGAGAGAAGGAACAGAATTACAATACTTTTATACACGCAGGGCGCAGACACTGAATGCTTGAAAAGACATGGGGAGCATTTAATATCTTTCATCTGGGCCGCTCCTGTGGTGAGGCCGAGTCTGGCAAGATGAACCGAGAGAGAGAGCTGCAGGCAAGGGTTTCTGTAACCAAAATACTGGAGTTGTTGTTAAAGAGAAAAAAAATCATCTTGCAGGTCATTTGCGGTTTGTTGTTGACCGGATTTTGATAAAAAGGAAAAACGGATATGAATAATATGGATGAAGTGGATAAGAAATATAACATATATAGCAAATCACGTCATTTTGTGTTAGTTATAAGGATGCTCTTCCAGTTTTGTTGAAAAAAAATTGCCCTTTTGGATAATTCTTGATAAACAACATATAATTAAGCTTAATTTACACTTGTTGCTCAACATTTTGATCTTAAGAGCGAAAAACTGCTTCAAATACATTAATTCTAAAGAGAAGAGAGTGCTGTGATCATAAATGTCAGTGCAGCCCAAGCAATTAACTCGCAAGTGCAAACAGGAGCAAGTACTACACTTAATATGCATCGCAAAGCGTTACAATTTTTAAGTGAAGTCCTTATCAAACATAATGATCCAATGATCCAGTGAAAGGAAATGTGCATTTATCTGTTTCATCAGCTGATTACCAGTAGGTGGTGCAGTGGCGGCTTCTGGTCTTTGAAACAGGGGAAGCTCATTTCAGGGCCAGTTATTGACCTCCGCCAGGAGGTATATGTTTTCGCCGGAGTTTGTCTGTCTGTTAGCAACATAACCCGAAAAGTCACGTATGGATTTGGACGAAATTTTCAGGAAATGTCCGCAATGACCAGGAATGGACCAAGTGATTAAATTTTTCTCGCCACAGTGAAAAAAGCACATTCTGTGCTGTCTCATATAGAGATCAACTGAAACTGAACAAACTAGTCATATAGTTGATTGAGTCGTAGAAACTTTTAGTAATGAAACGTAAACACGGCAGTTCATTCGTTTGATGACATTTTAGAGGAAGCAGAGCTTCCTTTGCTGTCATAGATCGATCGCCTCTGGTGCTGCAAACGTCTGTATAGACATAGAAGGGTAAAAAGGTGCATTTTTTCTTCTTTATGCACCAACCTTTCCACCTCCCTCAAGTGTAAAAAAAAATATTAATATATATATATATATAAAAAAACCAGCACCTGATTCAAATGCCAAAGCAACACAGACTGTATATAAAAGGGGAGATAATATTCTGGTTTGAAAAGTGAAGCCTCGGAGCAAGGATGGAAAAAAAGCAGTTATAGCCACCAGCTCATTTTGCACCTGGAAGACGACGTCCATTTTTATATCCAAAATAAAAAAAGAAAAAGGAATATGTGTACGAAAATGAATACCCAGAGCGCTCACAGAATTATCTGACCTCAAGTGGCACATCGTGCTGATGAAAAGTCCGGTCGAAATACGAGACAAACGACTCAATTCAGTGCTGAAGCTACAGTACATTAACTTCATATGGATTCCTATCAACATCTGCTTCCAGCACAAATGACTACTTATGGTATTTGTCACCCACTCACTGTAACATTATACACTATTTACCTGGATGTGTGTGTGTGTGTGAAAATGTTGAAGTATTATTTATAGAGCGGAATAAAAGCTTCAATGGCCCATACTGTACAGTATAAATCAGTTATGATCTTACGACAAATTGCAGTTTATTTACACATGGACTAGTGTGCTCGTACAAAACACAAACTGACACAAAAACTGGACATTTCTTCAGTGATTTATTCCACTATTTTGTGCCCCATTAGTGTTTTCCACCTGGTTTAGGGTTTTACTATTGAAACATCTCAGCATCTATGTGTAATTGAGTAGACGTTAGTAAAAGTTCACGACAGGGTCGAACTTTAAAGATTCATTGTACATACTGATAACTACTATGGATTTGCTAGGACTTTTTTTTTTTTTACAACTCATTCATTTGCAGACCATTTCTCTTTAGCTGTCACTGTTTGTTTTTTATCAGCCAACACAGTCACCTTTTGCTATGACGAGCTGAAACGAGTGGCAGAAAATCCTCTGTTCAATGGACAGAAACACCAATTTTTTTTTCCACCGCGACGAAAAGCTCAGTCGTGATAACAGAGGCTGCCGTGTCCTGTCTGACTGTGAAGTGAGCTTTCTGATTTGCTGTCAGCAGTACAATACCACCCTCCTGTCTCCTAAGCAGTGATTAGGAGACAGGATTAGGTGATGTGTGTGTGTGTGTATGTGTGTGAAGAAATGTAATATCCCAGCCCAGCAAGTGTGTACATGTGGGCCCCATAAGGTTTACATTTGGGCTGACAAAATGGGTCTTAAGTAGGTTTGTCTGTGGTTTCCATGGTTTCCGATATGAGCTATCCATATGTGGTCCATGTCACTGAAACCATATGCGACCTGCATAATATTCCCACTTCAAGCCCATGCCCACTTAGTACTCACGGTTGGGACCCATATTGTCAGCCCGAACATAACCATTATGGGACTCACATGGACATGCTGGTTGGGATATTTATGGTGCTTTTCCATTGTACAGATCTAGCACTACTCAGCTCGATTCCATTATGGATAGTGCCTGGTACCTGGTGCTTTTTATGGTACCTGCCCTGGCAAGGTTCCGAGTGTGTTCCGAACTTGTTTTTGGCACAGAGTTTTCAGCGTAAGAGCCATGAGAGCGACATCTGACACAAGAATCAAACCCACCATTTATAAGAACCGGTAAGAGCGTTACAGTGAGCAAACATTAGTGATGGGATCGGCAGTTCATTAGAGTGTACTGAATCACTAGAATCCGTTCATTAAAATGATTTGTTCAAAAGATTCGTTCACCGAATCGTTCAGTGCTTAGCAGGAGCCCAGTGCCCTGCTATGTGACTCACCTCCTCCCTGAGTGCAGTACGTTCACGCCCCGGGTCATTGAGTGAGTGACAGCGCAAACGAGAGCAGAGAGTAGCTAGCGATTAAGCTTTAGAAACACTGAATGATACCATACTTAAAAAGCCTTGGTGCCCCTCTCAAAATAGTCTCAACCACAGGACATGAAAAATGAGGGTCTGCAGCAGACATGTGTTCCAATATGGTAGAGTAAGTACTGTATTTTTATCGAACGCATTTCAGTCCCTTTACCTTTTGTTGTTTTTCAGTTCATTCTTTTCACCTCATCATTCCCTCTCACCATGTGATTATATTTCATTATATATTATCAGCTGCTGCCCTACAGCAAACATTTTCCTACCCGAACCACTCTCATACAAAATATTGAATTGGGATTAGACTATATCTGTTTAAAATTCACACTGTCACCGTTGCACATATTTTACATAAATCACCTTTAAAGTATGGGCAATATGCAACTTCTTTTTTTTTAACACCCCAGTGTGGTTTTACAGATTGTACAAGTTGAAGGGTGTACGTACAGCAGAGAGGGCGGTAATGGGTCAATGAGGAGAAAAGGAAGCAGGAATATAATTTACACTGCCAAAATTAGCTGAGAGCAGGAAAGAGAGATGACACTGACACGGAGCTGACCCTAAACCTGACTAGTGACACGAGCCATGGGGATTCATTAACGTTACAGAACTCACCGCTTCATCTGGGGGCATCAGCAGTCTAAAGACAATGGAGTGTGACCAATTTGCAGAGTGTATAACATGGTGTATTTTTTCTTTTTTTTTTTTCAAACTCTATTCCCAAGAGAGGAGCAGAATTTCCTTGCTCCTGCGTCTCAAACACTCACTCACTGATGATGCACAAAAACCCAGCCGAGATGCAGCATATCTGTTCTATTTATGTTTGCGCTTGTTTGTCTGGGAAAAGGTCAGCCTTTTTGTTTATCACATTATTTCCTTTTTTTGCCGTTCATTTACATAATTCAGCTTTGTTCCTGTCAGACTGTGCTCCTTGGGTCTAGATTATGGCTCAACTCTTCTATAAAGCAACACAGTGTTTCTTCAGTCTAATGCAATGATTTTTCGGGGGGGAAAAGATGAGTACAGCACAGAGGAACAGGGTTTTTTTGTTGTTGTTTCATCTCTCTCCCTTTCATCGTGTCCCCGTCTGACTTTATCTGTCACTATCTGTTTATTGTCTGTCTGCGGTGATCTACCGTGTAAGTGTGTCACAGCACTTACCTGCCACTCACACTGCCGTGAATGGAAACACACGGACGACTTTACTCACTCAGCGTGTGAGTATGAATATAGGCTACAGTTGATTAATAGATTAGTAATAAAACATGATTGTGATTAGCTAGCAGGACACCAATCTCCCAAAGATGGAGATGTATCACATATAACATAGCCCACCCATTCCTCCAAGCAGCCAGTCTGCTGTGTAACAGCTGAAACTAGGACATTTATCTACTAATGATGTTGTTGCACTGACGTTTAAGGTTCAAGAACTGTTTCAAGTCATTTGTACCAAACGGACAGACTTAATGTGTTTGCTTGTGTGCTGGGTGAAGCCAAAGTTGATCAAGATAAGTGAGGGCAGAGGCTGCCATTCACACTCCTATTTTTTACTATTTTTAGAGGTTTGGTTCGGTATAGTACGGTACAGTTTGGAATGGTTAAAGCGGACCTAGACCGGAAGTTCCAATTAACGCTGTTTTTTTAGTGTGTATCTGCATCATTACCTTGTTTAAGAAGCCCTGAAGGTTCTAAACAAACAGTTCAGCCACTGCTGAGAACGCTGTGTTGTATTGTAATCTCGAGCTCAGCGAGATCTCTGAAAAAAACGTGGTCCGGTTACGTAAACAGCGGTTCTCCGGAACAGCAGATCGTCTTGATCCGGGCACTAGTCCGGGCACATCCGGTTGCGTACATTGAACCGCAGAAGAAGAATAACGTCGGTTGTGGAGGACGTTATTCCCCCACAGCGACAGTGTCTTCTGACTCTGGGTCAAAGTCATAAAAGGGACTGCGGCTGGGAGTCGTGACAAAACTATTTTTAAACATTGTTAAAACAATGTTTTGATAATGAGGAGCAGTGCATCCACCGTTCCAGAGGGGGGAGCTGCGCTTCTGGTTGTCATTTGGCCAATCACAAGACTCTTCTGGGTGAGAGAGTTGAGTCTCAAATCTCGCAGCTGGGAAACAGCATCAGAAAAGACAGATTTCTATCGGCTCGTTTACAGCAACTAGGAGGTTTTTGACCATAAAAACAAGTTAATAAGTAGACCTCCGTAGCTAACATATATGTGCCACAGGACCACTCTATGTTAGCTTTAAGCTATGGTTCAGGCTTGCGTTTCGATTGAGTGTGAGCTGTGCCCATAGCGTGACATCGTACCACTGCGACGGCAACAAACAACGGCATCGAATGCGACACAACAGACAACAAAGGAGGACATCCAGCAGCTCTTTTTTTCCCCTGCTTTTCCAGCAATCTCGGATTCATCTTTATGTCAGGAAGCTGATTTTATCCCTTGCTTCGTTTCACTCCGCCTTGTGGTACCAAAGAATGGTCTATGGGCAGCGGTCTATTCTCATACAAAGTTTGACAAACGGCAACAAACCTGAGAATATAGTCAGAGTTGAAGGCATCACAAAATGCAGCATATTCAACATTACTTGGGTTATTGGTGTACTGTTTCATTTGGATCATAGTGAAATAGCTGTGCAGTGTCATTATCATGAGGGTAAAAATCTGTGGTTATAATCTATATTACCGTTTCCAGTCAATCCCATTGTGCATGTGCAGTCAATTTTAATCCATCACAAACAGTGAAAGCTGCTACATCAAGATGAATCAGAGAATGTATAGGATTCCATGAAAATCTTTAATAACGTTAATGAAAGGTGCTTAAAAAGATTGTCTTGGTTTTGCTTCACTTGAGAAAAGAGAAGTGCACGTTGAATAAGACAGATGGGAGATTTGTAGGACAGTAAGAAGCCACACTTCAAAAATGCCTACTCATATTCTGCTACAGAGGAGAAAATAAATGACTGAATAATTAACCAGATTCCTTGTGATGAATTTTAATGACGATGAAAGAAAGAGAATGAGATTTTCAAGTGGCAACATTAGAATAATTTCATTTCTAATGGAGGATGAAAATGTGTCACCTTTTCATCCTCCAAGAGATGTCCAACCCAGAGCAGACAGACAAGAGATGCAAAGGAAGATGTATGCAGAGTGTGACAAAGAGAATACAAGAGGGGCACACATGCAGTTGAAACCCAAACTGCTGTTAGTCAGATCAATGAAGGGCTTGTATCGGGTGATTTTGCCAGGATCATGTTTGCTCTCAGACATCTTCTTCCAGGAAACACTGACCACAGAGACCGACTGAGAGGGGTAATATCTCCATTTCACTTCCATATCAGGGATCCACCCATCTTTTACAAGCTGTCAGACTAAAAATGAAAGGGAAGCAGTGGGAGAATATCCTAATTTACACAGTAAAACGCACAGAATTAAGGAAGGAACAATTCTATTTGGAACTTTTGATATTTGGATCTTTTCTATTTGGCTTCCCGCGGGTCTTTCCTTTGCGTGTGCTCCTGCCTGTTTTCACCCATGTCTTGTCAACCGCTCTTCCTTTATTATATGGTTTTTTGTGGTGTTCCAGCGGTGTTGCAGAATTCTCCTTCCTGTTAATTCCCTGTGTATATTTATATTTGTCATTTGACGAGACAGTCGAACCACTCGAGAGGGAGAGAGCAACACGCAGTAAGAATATGGTCTGGTTTGACAAGTGAAGATGAAGCGTCGACACGTTGAAGGTGACTATCAGTCACACGGTGCACGACGAAACATGGTTGTGTCCTTGACACGAGGAAATTGTACAAGTGCACGACAGGAGAGGAAAAGCGTCGAGCAACACATATTTTTCTGTCCACTTTTGTCACTCGACAAGTATTGTGTCGTCAGACTTTAGAAACTGAGAATTCCATGAAAAGGATGTTACCACCATTGTCTACACTTGAGAATACAGGCACCTTGTTGTGATAAGCTCACATGCCCTTGTGTTTTCATTCATTACCCACACCTGTTCCTTACTGTTTTCAACTGTGTCTTGTCATCTCACCTTCCCTTATGTTCTCCATTTCCCAGTGCGTTTCAGAATTCTCATCCCTGTTTATTCCCTTATTGTATAAGTGCACAATAGGTGAGAAAAAGTGTCAAGCAACACATTTATTTCCATCACATAGTAAATCAGACTTTCAAAAGTGAGAATTACATGAAAACTGCCGCTGCCAATGCAAGTGGCAGTTGCTGGTCTTTGAATAGGGGAAGCTCATTTCAGGTCCAGTTATTTACACATAAATTCTGCAAACTAACAACTCCACCAAGGAAACGTGATAATTATGTACAAATGGAAGTGGCCTATATATCGCAGAGCAAATAACACAAAACAAGAAGCTATTTGTCTACAGCCTTACCTCGCAAAGTCCACACCGGACTGAGACAGAAAAGGCTCCACTGTTGTGTATGTTTCTGCAATGCCGTCAATCAAAAACTGGTTCTGCCTTTCAGACAGAAGCCCCACCCACTGCTCCATTGACTAAGAGAAGCTGAGCTTCCCTGGAAGTGATGTTTTTTGTCACATTTGTTGAGCTCATCGCGGTGAAAAATCTTGAATCTGATAATGTGTGCTGAAATGAAACACAAGATGTTGAGCTATACAAAAACACTGCTC
Source organism: Microchirus variegatus (assembly GCF_963457635.1). Taxonomy (NCBI): domain Eukaryota; kingdom Metazoa; phylum Chordata; class Actinopteri; order Pleuronectiformes; family Soleidae; genus Microchirus; species Microchirus variegatus. Next base: position 12,896,751 of record NC_139822.1, on the reverse strand, counting down.
ACACATCCAGTCTGTCCCAGGTGTAAGATTTCCAGGCGACCAATGGTAAAATGGTCTGTATTTATATAGCACTTTTCTCGTCTTGATGACCACTTGATGAAGATGCTTTACACTACAGTTTTGCACGTATGTGTAGAGCAACTTTCATTTTGCACACTGATGGCAGAGTCAGGAGCTAGTGGGGTTTTAAGTGTCTTGTGCAAGGAAACATCAGCATGGAGACTTGATTAGATGGAGGCTGATTATTGAGCTTATAAGGTGCTGGTAGATGTTTTGTGTAACCAACAGATACGGATTTGGTCATTTTTTATCTCCTAATTGGCTCCCAGTTGTGCTCATCAGCTGACTGAAGCTTCATATTTAATAGCTCTTGTTAACTCTTAGCAGAATGTCAAGTTCAGTTTAAAGTGCTGTACAATAATAATAATTTAAAAAACTGACATGAACTATAAGGATAAAACAATAATGCTATGAAGTTAATAATAACAACGCAAGGGCTCTCAAAGGCCAGAGAGAATACTGAGGTCGTCAGTTTACGCTCAAATATGTCAACATAAGGGATGCAACTTAATTGCAAATATTAAATTGTTCTTCAGCTTTGGGGCAGATACAGCCAAAACACTGCCGTGGAAAGGGTGTACCGAGCAAATATACCAATTCTACTTCCAGCAATGTCAAACTATTACTTCTCCTGTGCTGTGAGAAAAATTAAACTTGGCTATGGTGAATTTAGAGGCATGAAATGGAGGAGTCAGGAGAAAGTGTTGTGTTTGGAGACAGACACAGGTCTTAAGGTCAGTGTAAAAGTCTGACCTTAAGTTTGACTGATGCTGCTGGCATTTACACGTGCACACACACACACACTGCAAACAGAAGGTCTCCGTCAGTTTGTCTCGTGCTGACCAAGTTTATTCCAACCCACTGTGTTTCTTTGAACTGTCGACATTGGGGTTATAGGAGGTGAATCACCTTTGCATTCTCCACCTGTTTCACAGAGTTAGGGAACAATCCCATACGCTATCACCTGGTGATGAATTAGCCTCTGGCTATATATTTTATGGATTTTTGACGTAGTCAGCGAAATTCTGCACTGAGAATCTGTTTTTACCTTCACTGTACAATGTTTCCAGTCCAACAAGCAACATGAGACATGATGTGACATTGGTAACCCAAATTTTCCACAACAAGCGTGTCTGACTTTGCCCTATCAGTCGGCAAAGTGTGAAAAAAAGATGACTCACTCGTGTTTTTGTGGTCCTCCTCAGTCTAAGTACAGGAGATAAAACACGCAATGTTGACTTCCGCACTCATTGGGACGTCCTAATGCGCTAAATTCCTGGAACTGTTGTCTTGCGGAGCTCTGCTTCGTCCGTGAAACACGCGAGAGTTCTGGCAAGGGCAACAGCATCCGAAAACCGGAAGTCCACGAAGTCCGCGAAAAGTTCTATTCTTGGCTCCACAGTGCAGCACAGAGTTCTACACAAACTTCCAGCCTCAGAGGATTTATCTGTCCAGTGCATACACGTTACATATGATGGCAATGTGCCTGCTAGAGCCTGCAAATGATCACTTTTCCAAATGCTAACTGCTGCTAGCTGCCAGTAGCCTCTGTGGCTGATGTAATTTCCTGTCCCTTAAGTTTCGTTGCAATTGTTTTAAGGTGGACCTTTAAGGTGGACCTAAAGGGATACTACTAAATAGAGCGTTCTGAACAGGGCTGTTTTGGCAGGGTGATTGAACTGCAGTCGTGCTTCATCCTTATGGTATTCTGAACAAAGCATGTTCATTAGGACACCAGGGAACTAGTTTAACTTGGAGAAATAGGGTATAATATGACCCATTTAAGATGAGCCTAAAATCTCAGCACTATCAGCCTGAGTTTTGCTACACTCTTGTCTTATTCTTCTGTGTTTTTCCATTATTTATACTGGGTGGTGTGGATTGGTGGTGCATGTGCAGGGCGCCCAGGCCTCACATTATCTGGGTGAGTTAGTCCGACATCTTGATCATGTAAAACTCAACTGGAAGCTCTGTTAATGATCTTTAATACATTCAAGTACAAAAGACGGCTGCAGAGCAGACAATGCATTTAGATATAAAATGCTGCAGAGGACACAAATGTATATTATATAACACTTTGCATATGCAGCTTAAGATCAAGAGTCGGGCTTTTGAATCATGTTATCGGACCAGTCAAATTGTTGAACTTATTAAATATCACAAAAAGGAAAATATGTTGAAATTATGTTCTGACTTTAATTACCCCAGAGTTCACATAGCAAGAATCTCCAGTTTATGGGTTGCTAAATTGAGATAAAGTTAGTCGTTTCATGGTTTGCTGCAGAATCTGAGGGCAGCGTTTTGCAAGTTGGAGAGACATGAGCTGTAAAGTGGTAAAACAAATGTGCCTTTGCTTCAGCCAGTCACGTTCCAGGTACCAGGGGGATGTTTCACAGCAAGGTGAACAATTCTTTAATTTCACTGTAATTAAACATCTGAGAAACTATCCCACTTCGATAATGCAAAAGCCGCCGTAATTAAAAGGTTTCCCCGTCGCCGTAGTTGTCGTCATGGAAGCAATTATATGACTCGAAGCTTAATCAACGGCAAAACTGTCCCGTGTGCATCACTCCAATAGTTTAATGTGCCTTTCTGTGGTAGCTCGAGTAATGAAAACAATTAAGAATCCCCACATTGTGATTTTTTTTTTTGATTTGGGAGATGAGTTGAGGGGACCCTTTGAAATGTACAGACCAAACACACTAGCGGTTCTACTTAATTCTAGCGCCCTTTTAATGAATGCACGAAACAACAGAGACAGGACAATCAATGTTCCCCAAGATGGAAGTAATGCGATTATGCCACCTGAATTAAAGTCAAATTAAATTAAATTCCAATTTGTACCTGTTGTCAGTTTTTGTTTTCAACACGTGTGCACATTCACATTCACAGTCATCGGCACAACTTTTATTTTCCCAAAAGAAACTACACTGTGAAGATTTACGATGACTTGCTGATGAATAGGGGTTTGTTATTTATACTTAAATGGCTGCAAGCGACTGAATAAATGAATCAAACAAATCAAAGTCTGACTGAAGAATAATGCTCATATAACATACTAAACTCACCAACAACAACAGTACAGTACAAAACATTGGCATAAAAAAAATATTTTGTGGACCGCAAATCATGTTTTGAAATTATGTTTTGGCATGTGGCGCCACCTACTGCCGTCTAAAATTCATTGCAGTCAGTAGAGCCTCAGCTGCCGAGCAACCACGGTTACGTCTGAGCTACAGTACAGCAAAAAAGCATCATAGCTCGATGGGGATGGACATTTCTCACACTTTGAACTTTCGAGTAACAACGCTATTCATTTTCGATCATAGAAGCAAACGATAGCAGTACAGCTAACGCTAGCAGCATTAGCACTGTCCTGGTACGGGCATCCGGTCTCCAGCGTGCTGCTGTTCCCTCGATGTCCGCTCAATGTTCAGCCACTGTCGGCGCGTTTGCTAGCAGCGGCTGGACAATACGAAATCTTATTCTAGCTTCGCGTCATTTCGGGAGTGCTACACTTTTGAATTTGCGTAACCGTTTTTGGCCGCATTCTTACATACACACTGAGCCTATAGCTTGATTATATATTCTAACAACATGGTGAAAAGAAGGTGATGTTTTGCACTATTTGCACAGAGAGGAATTGAACATTTAAGTGTTTGCTTAAATCCCTTTGTTTCTGCATGTACACAAGGAGGAAATGCAGATATTCTACATTAATAAAGCAATGTAAAAGAAGACTTTATAAAAGAAAAATTCTGTTCTTCGTGAGTTGAACTGACTTTTTCTGGGCAACTGCAAAGAGCTGAAATGTGAATTTCTGTGAAATGAAAGAACAGGACAGCTGCAGGAACAGTATCTTCAGAAGTGGTTTTTGGGTAAGTGAAGCAATTTTCAATGTGGTCGAAATGAAGTTGAAATGAAATTTTAACACCGGGACAGAAACTTTAACCTCTTAACAAGTCACAAAATAACATGTTAATGAGTTAAAGAGGCAGCAGTAGATTAACAACTCTCAGCAGTCCAAATGATTATGTGTGTGCAACGTATGGCACCTCCAGTCAATATAGACGACGTGGCTGGATTCCAAACAGGCCACGGGTTATTAGCGTGTCAATAAACATGAGTCAAATTGCCGTAAAACCTGCACATTCTCTGACGTTAACCCGACACACGAGTATGGATTTTGCCCTACAATAAACCAGATTGCATTGCAGTGTATCAGTCTGTTTCCACCCCCCTGAAATTAGCAAACATTAGGTTCTACCACAAACATATTAGCATTAAACAGCAGGTACATTCACTCCAATCGGCATTGAGGTGCCATATATTACCCTGCTCCATCTGGATAGCTTATCTTATTCAACTATGGCTCATTAAGTGTTACTCAACATCTTCTCCTCCACTTACATGTCCTCTCCTCTGCAGTGTGTTGTCATTCTAACTTCCTTTTTTTTTTGCCTCACCTGTTCTCATTCTGTGTTGGTACTCTGGTTCTCCGCTAATCCGCTTTTAATTGCACTCTTAATTTGCCGTGCGTCCCGTCTCTAGATCGTATTACACGCAGCAATTTAGGCATACAACTTTTTCCTTTCCTCCAGTTCACTCAAGCTGCAGTTTTTCTCCATTTCTGTAGCCTCTCCATCACACTCTCATTAATAGTTGTATGACAGCTCTCCAGCAGTAATGGACTTTAAGGTACCCACAGTGTTGTGCAATTAATATTCTCATCACACCACTTGGTTCTTCCACTTCCCACTCTCTTCTCTTCTGTGTCTGCTTTCTTTCTAACAACATAACAAAATCATTATTCCGCTCACGCGTCGCTCTGTCTTTCCCTGCCATGTGAAATCTCTCCGTTATGCAGGTGTACTCTGGATGTTGCACAAAAGACACCTGTGTGAATATTAAGCCGTCTTAACTACGTACTCAGTGTAACCTGCACTGCATTGTGCACTGGATGGGGAGTGACACACTAACAAGTGTTTGACATGCAGGAGAAAATAGTTTTTCCCACCAACACTGGTGTCTTTGTTTGAGTGAAAGGGTGAATCGAAAAACTCTAGTGTGAAGTGCTTTGAGTGGTCATCAAGGCTTTAAAAGTGCTATTTTTAATAATATATATACATATATATGCACTGCTGGTGTATACACACAAATGCTCCCTCGTCAGATCTGATAGTATATAATTTGCAGGGCTCATATTCATATCTATATCTTTATGTGTGTATATATATAATTTTAAATAAGAGGGTGTGATGACGCACCATGAAGCCCCACGTAACTGGGCAAGGACATTAAATAGTGCATTCCTGGGCAAAGGCTGCAACCTCCGACTTTACAGAAGTAGAAGAACTGCACAGCTTCCTACTTGATTTGTAATATCAAAAAAAAACATTTTCCATTTTAAAGGAAACTAGAATATAAATATGATGCATATGAGCGGACACCAGTGTGATTGACAGCTGGTGTTGTCCAATAGGAGCCTGGTTGAAAGTGACGCCTCTGATATTCCAAAAGAAAATGATCAACATGTCACCAGGGATTCGGAGAGGGCTTCAAAACAGGAGTTCAGATTCTTAAGTGCAATGTTCTGGTTGCTGAAATGTAGCTGCTCCAATCTGGACAGGTCACCAACCTTCAAGGCACTCTAATTGGTGCTAACAGGAAATCCATAAACAGTATATCCCCCTTGTAAAATTGTGTGACAGTCTGTTTCCCTCTGAGAAATAAATGCTTTCAAGAGGAAGATATTGTTAATTTTCTCGATGGGATATACCTAGGAAGAGAGAGTGGCTTATTCTGTTATCATTTGTGTAGTCATACAGTGGTATGCAAAAGTTTGGGCTGATGGTTTGCACCGGCACAACTTCAACTTTGTCACTGATTCCTGGACATTGTTCTCCAGAATCTGCTGATATTGCAGACGATCTGTAAATCATATAAACTTTATTTCACTTCTCAAATATCACTGTGTCTCAAATATCAGCTCATTCAGTAACAGACTGATCCATCCACACTACACCACAGAGCCACTTCAATGTATTTCATTAGTGTTTGATTTGATATTAGAAATACGTGTCTATCTTTGATCCTTCTCTCTTAAGTATATATAGTATATTTAGTTTTCATGAAACAACAAAAACAGATGATGGAAATACAGTGGTATGCAAAAGTTTGGGTACCCCTGTAAATGTTCATGATTTTCCTCTATAAATCATTGGTTATTTGGATACGAAATGTCAGTTAAATATATCATATTGGAGACAAACACAGTGATATTTGAGAAGTGAAATAAAGTTTATATGATTTACAGAATGTCTGCAATATCAGCAGATTCTGGAGAACAATGTCCAGGAATCAGTGACAAAGTTGAAGTGGTGTCGGGGCAAACCATCAAAACTGACTGAACTGGAGATGTTTTGTAAAGAAGAATGGGTGAGTAATATAGTTGGAAAACAGCCAAGCAGGGAGTTTCATTGTTGTCTTGGCTGAGTGGAGCTCTGAACAGGGTATCCACGGGGTCTTAAAAGTCTTAAATCCAATAATTTGAATTTAAGGCCTTACAATGTCTTACATTCTCCTCAAATCTCATAAAAGGTCTTAAACACAATTTTGAAAGGTCTTAAAAATCTATTAACGTTACTTTTATTTAATACCTGCATAAACTTCAGACTCGCTTTGAAATGTTTCTGTTTTTGAGGATGCGATAACATAACTACAACATGGAACTAAAGTAGGCCACCTGTGCTGCCCGGTGAGAATTTATCGAGCACCACTAGCTAGTGTGCTGTGCACGTGCCGCAGTGTGTTACAGCTTAGCATAGCAGCGGAGAAAACTTAACGAAAGTCCACAGCTAAGCCGAATTTCAACGATTTGTGGCTCCAATTTTCCTTCATGTCTTTTGTACTTTTTTGCCTGTATGGATTTTAAATGGGTCTTAAATTGTATTCACTATGGTCTTAAAAAAGTCTTAAAAAGTATAGTTTGTCCTCCAAAATTGGTCAAAAACATTATAGTATAGTATGTCGTCCAAAAATGGTCAAAACCGTCATAGTATAGCATGTCCTCCAAAATTGGTCAAAAACATTATAGTATAGTATGTCGTCCAAAAATGGTCAAAACCGTCATAGTATAGCATGTCCTCCAAAATTGGTCAAAAACATCATAGTGGGGTATGTCGTTCACAAATGGTCAAAATTGTTCAAAAACGTCATAGTATAGCATGCGGTCAAAAATTTGACAAAAACTTCATACTATACAATGTTGTCCAAAATTCCAACATGGAAGGCTGCCCCTTTAAGTTTTTGCGGCATCTGTTGCTTTTGAATCAAATATTCCTCAAAATGTAATATCACGTTTGTCCACAGGAGGACAGTTTCAACAGTTGAGCATCCATGAATGATGTAATATCACGTTTGTCCACAGGAGGGCAGTTTCAAAAGTTGAGCAGCCATGAATGTAATATCACGTTTGTCCACAGGAGGGCAGTCAAAATTTGAGCAGCCATGAATGTAATATCACGTTTGTCCACAGGAGGGCAGTTTAGATAAATTCATTTGCAATCTTCAACTTCCTGTTTGCCATTTGGAACCAGCAGGAGCAGAAGGAGACACATGGAGGACGAGGAGCAGCGGGAACAAACGTGGTAACTGCTGCTTAAAAATGATCCACACATTTCTTAGATGTTCTGTTGACGCTCTGTTTACAACGGTTGTTAACATCCGATCTGAGTGATCTGATCACAGGTGTTCACATGCCACCACATGCTCCTGCTATTGCTAATGTTATTGCTAATGCTAATGCTAATGCTAATGCTAATGCTAATGTGAAGTCACTGCTCCACAGTAAACAAACACCTTTCATGTCATTTGTCTTCACATACATATGATGTTGAAATCATCAGAGACACCATGATACGATTTATCACGATATTTGGGGATCATATATTGCGTTATACTGACAGTGCTAGTGAAAGTGAGCACTTGGCACCATCTAGTGGACTGAACTATGAATTTAGTTGCATTTACACTTCTGTTCAATATTGTCACAGTGTGTCTCCGACCACTTCCTGTCGTGGTTTGGCAAATCGGTTAACAATCTGGTTTGTGGACAAAACAAGACATTTTAGAACATCATAATTTTCCAGGTTTAAAAAACACCTGATCAACATTTTCTAACATTTTATGGGCCAAACCATGAATCCAGTATTTGTTTATGGAGCAGTAAAGTAGGATTCACCTGTGATTTCATCACCTCAGACGGACGTTAACAGCACTTGTCAACAGAGCCTCTGTTTAATGTGTCTGCATTGATTTCCATTGTTAACATGTGACTCTAGTGAAAACCACATTCACGTGTTTGCTGCTTTTTCAGGCTGAAGCCAGTCCAAGTCAACTGCAGCTTTAGAGCTCTTCAGTGTTGGGATGTTCACACAGAAACTTGATCAACACTCATTTTGGACAAATAATAGTGTTGATCAAGTTTCTGTGTGAACATCCCAACACTGAAGAGCTCCAAACAGCTGCAGTTGACTTGGACTGGCTTCAGCCTGAGAAAGCAGCAAACAGGTGAATGTGGTTTTCACTAAAGTCACATGTTAACTGTTAACATGTAAAAATGATGTGCACACATTAATCACACAGAAGTCTAATTAATGTGCGGATGATTTTTAAGCAGCAGTTACTGGACACCTGGACCCCAACTGTCTGGTGGACTTTCCAGCGAGTGAACCCCTGTCATTTTTTTATGGTTTTTTTAATGAATTTTTGGGAAAAATTTGTGAAATAAAATGACATAACCCCCTCCTGTCATGTCTGTGAATTTCCGGGGGGGCACGAGCCCAGCCCCGTTTCCCACCACCACACCAACACCAGTGAGTAATCTCTTGGGACCACGAGGTGGAATCGAACCTGCCACCACCGGACTGGTACAACCTTACGGTTGTGAACGAAAACCACTACGCCACACATCCCTGTAAGATATGGGAGCTCTTGGTGTATTTCAATGTTCACTTTGGATGTGGAACCTTAAATGTCGGACTATAAGGGAATTGAACCCACAAGCTCAGGATTGTGATGACTGCTCTTTAACCAGTTGAGCTATCTCCGCACTCTTTCCTCATGTTCGAACTCCTAGTTACTGTTTGTGGTTGAATTTCGTATTCAAAAATCAGTCAAGGCAAGATTTGAACCCATGCTCACAAGAACCTCAGGAACTTGAGTCATTCTCTTAGTCCCATGAGCTATTTGTCCTTGTGTGTTTGTTCCCAAAATTTGGAAGGCTTTCAATGATAGAACATGACGTCAATATGTTGAACTACTTAATGACGTCCATTCGGCACATTCAGCCAAACAGTTAGTGTAATGGTTTACACACTTGTCTTTGGAGCAGGAAACGTGGGTTCGAGTCCTGCTTGGAACAAGGAAGTTCATGCATGCAGTTTTTCTCCCCATGTGATTGACACACACAATGAAGTCTGGTTGTATGACCATCAACTCTTAACTTTGGTGAAACACACACTGATTAACTGTGGGGGAGTGTGGGGAGTGGGGGGAGTGTGTGTTGTGGGGGGTGGAGTGGGGAGTGTGTGTTTAGGTGGGGGTGGGGTGCTGAGGAGTGGGAGGAGTGGGGGCAGTGGGGGTGGGGAGTGGACATGGGGGGGGGGGTAATACACAAACACAGGGAGAACATGCAAAACGGCATGCGGGAAAGCCCATGCTCCAATCGGGATTCGAACCCTGGTCCAAAGGTAAGGTTGCACACTACCCAAGCGTGCTCAACCAGGTGAGCTATTTGTACTTGTGTGTTTGTTCCCAAAATTTGGGAGGCTTTAAATAATAGAACATGACTTTGACGTATTTAACTAGTTAATGACGTCCCTCCGGCACGTTCAGCCAAACAGTTAGTGTAATGGTTTACACACTTGTCTTTGGAGCAGGAGACCCGGGTTCGAGTCCCACTTGGAACAAGGACGTTCATGCATGCAGTTTTTCTCCCCATGTGATTGACACACACACACTGAAGTCTGGTTGTATGACCATCAACTCTAACTTTGGTGAAACACACACTGATTAACTGTGGGGGAGTGGGGGGAGTGTGTGTTGTGGGGGGTGGAGTGGGGAGTGTGTGTTTAGGTGGGGGTGGGGTGCTGAGGAGTGGGAGGAGTGGGGGCAGTGGGGGTGGGGGGTGGGGAGTGGACATGGGGGGGTAATACACAAACACAGGGAGAACATGCAAAACGGCATGCAGGAAAGCCCATGCTCCAATCGGGATTCGAACCCTGGTCCAAAGGTAAGGTTGAACACTACCCAAGCGTGCTCAACCAGGTGAGCTATTTGTACTTGTGTGTTTGTTCCCAAAATTTGGGAGGCTTTAAATAATAGAACATGACTTTGACGTATTTCACTAGTTAATGACGTCCCTCCGGTACATCCAGCCAAACAGTTAGTGTAATGGTTTACACACTTGTCTTTGGAGCAGGAGACCTGGGTTCGAGTCCCACTTGGAACAAGGAAGTTCATGCATGTAGTTTTTCTCCCCATGTGATTGACACACACACACTGAAGTCTGGTTGTATGACCATCAACTCTAACTTTGGTGAAACACACACTGATTAACTGTGGGGAGTGGGGGCAGCGTGTGTTGTGGGGGGTGGAGTGGGGAGTGTGTGTTTGGGTGGGGGTGGGGTGCTGAGGAGTGGGGGCAGTGGGGGCAGTGGGGGTGGGGAGTGGACATGGGGGGTAATACACAAACACAGGGAGAACATGCAAAACTGCATGCAGGAAAGCCCATGCTCCAATCGGGATTCAAACCCGGGTCCAAAGGTAAGGTTGCACACTACCCAAGCGTGCTCAACCAGGTGAGCTATTTGTACTTGTGTGTATGTTCCCAAAATTTGGGAGTCTTTAAATAATAGTACATGACTTTGACGTATTTCACTACTTAATGACGTCCATCAGGCACGTTCAGCCAAACAGTTAGTGTAATGGTTTACACACTTGTCTTTGGAGCAGGAGACCTGGGTTTGAGTCCCACTTGGAACAAGGACGTTCATGCATGCAGTTTTTCTCCCCATGTGATTGACACACACACACTGAAGTCTGGTTGTATGACCATCAACTCTAACTTTGGTGAAACACACACTGATTAACTGTGGGGGAGTTTGGGGAGTCGGGGCAGCGTGTGTTGTGGGGGGTGGAGTGGGGAGTGTGTGTTTGGGTGGGGGTGGGGTGCTGAGGAGTGGGGGCAGTGGGGGCAGTGGGGATGGGGAGTGGACATGTGGGGTATAATACACAAAGTTAGTGTTAATGGTCATACAACCAGACTTCAGTGTGAGTGTGTCAATCACATGGGGAGAAAAACTGCATGCATGAACTTCCTTGTTCCAAGTTGGACTCGAACCCAGGTCTCCTGCTCCAAAGACAAGTGTGTAAACCATTACACTAACTGTTTGGCTGAACGTGCCGGAGGGACGTCATTAACTAGTGAAATACGTCAAAGTCATGTTCTATTATTTAAAGCCTCCCAAATTTTGGGAACAAACACACAAGTACTAATAGCTCACCTGGTTGAGCACGCTTGGGTAGTGTGCAACCTTACCTTTGGACCAGGGTTCGAATCCTGATTGGAGCATGGGCTTTCCTGAATGCAGTTTTGCATGTTCTCCCTGTGTTTGTGTATTACCCCCCACATGTCCACTCCCCACCCCGACTGCACCCACTGCCCCCACTCCTCAGCACCCCCCCACTCCACCCCCCACAACACACACTGCCCCCACTCCCCACACTCCTCACACTCCCCCATAGTTAATCAGTGTGTGTTTCACCAAAGTTAGAGTTGATGGTCATACAACCAGACTTCAGTGTGTGTGTGTCAATCACATGGGGAGAAAAACTGCATGCATGAACTTCCTTGTTCCAAGTTGGACTCGAACCCAGGTCTCCTGCTCCAAAGACAAGTGTGTAAACCATTACACTAACTGTTTGGCTGAACGTGCCGGAGGGACGTCATTAACTAGTGAAATACGTCAAAGTCATGTTCTATTATTTAAAGCCTCCCAAATTTTGGGAACAAACACACAAGTACTAATAGCTCACCTGGTTGAGCACTCTTGGGTAGTGTGCAACCTTACCTTTGGACCCGGGTTCGAATCCCGATTGGAGCATGGGCTTTCCTGCATGCAGTTTTGCATGTTCTCCCTGTGTTTGTGTATTACCCCCCCATGTCCACTCCCCACCCCCACTGCACCCACTGCCCCCACTGCCCCCACTCCTCCCACTCCTCAGCACCCCACCCCCACCCAAACACACACTCCCCACTCCACCCCCCACAACACACACTGCCCCCACTCCCCACACTCCTCACACTCCCCCACAGTTAATCAGTGTGTGTTTCACCAAAGTTAGAGTTGATGGTCATACAACCAGACTCAGTGTGTGTGTGTCAATCACATGGGGAGAAAAACTGCATGCATGAACGTCCTTGTTCCAAGTGGGACTCGAACCCAGGTCTCCTGCTCCAAAGACAAGTGTGTAAACCATTACACTAACTGTTTGGCTGAACGTGCCGGAGGGACGTCATTAACTAGTTAAATACGTCGAAGTCATGTTCTATTATTTAAAGCCTCCCAAATTTTGGGGACAAACACACAAGTACAAATAGCTCACCTGGTTGAGCACGCTTGGGTAGTGTGCAACCTTACCTTTGGACCCGGGTTCGAGTCCCGATTGGAGCATGGGCTTTCCTGCATACCGTTTTGCATGTTCTCCCTTTGTTTGTGTATTACCCCCCCCCCCCCATGTCCACTCCCTACCCCCACTGCACCCACTGCCCCCTCTCCTCCCACTCCTCAGCACCCCACCCCCACCCAAACACACACTCCCCACTCCACCCCCCACAACACACACTGCCCCCACTCCCCACACTCCTCACACTCCCCCACAGTTAATCAGTGTGTGTTTCACCAAAGTTAGAGTTGATGGTCATACAACCAGACTTCAGTGTGTGTGTGTCAATCACATGGGGAGAAAAACTGCATGCATGAACGTCCTTGTTCCAAGTGGGACTCGAACCCAGGTCTCCTGCTCCAAAGACAAGTGTGTAAACCATTACACTAACTGTTTGGCTGAACGTGCCGGAGGGACGTCATTAACTAGTGAAATACGTCGAAGTCATGTTCTATTATTTAAAGCCTCCCAAATTTTGGGAACAAACACACAAGTACAAATAGCTCACCTGGTTGAGCACGCTTGGGTAGTGTTCAACCTTACCTTTGGACCAGGGTTCGAATCCCGATAGGAGCATGGGCTTTCCTGCATGCCATTTTGCATGTTCTCCCTGTGTTTGTGTATTACCCCCCCATGTCCACTCCCCACCCCCACTGCCCCCACTCCTCCCACTCCTCCCACTCCTCAGCACCCCACCCCCACCTAAACACACACTCCCCACTCCACCCCCCACAACACACACTCCCCCCACTCCCCACACTCCCCCACAGTTAATCAGTGTGTGTTTCACCAAAGTTAAGAGTTGATGGTCATTCAACCAGACTTCAGTGTGTGTGTGTCCATCACGTGGGGAGAAAAACTGCATGCATGAACGTCCTTGTTCCAAGTGGGACTCGAACCCGGGTCTCCTGCTCCAAAGACAAGTGTGTAAACCATTACACTAACTGTTTGGCTGTATGAGCCAAATGGGCGTCACTAAGTAGTTCAACATATTGAAGTCATGTACGATCATTAGAAAGCCTTCCAAATTTTGGGAACAAACACACAAGGACAAATAGCTCATGGGACTAAGAGAATGACTCAAGTTCCTGAGGTTCTTGTGAGCATGGGTTCAAATCTTGCCTTGACTGATTTTTGAATACGAAATTCAACCACAAACTGTAACTAGGAGTTCGAACATGAGGAAAGAGTGCGGAGATAGCTCAACTGGTTAAAGAGCAGTCATCACAATCCTGAGCTTGTGGGTTCAATTCCCTTATAGTCCGACATTTAAGGTTCCACATCCAAAGTGAACATTGAAATACACCAAGAGCTCCACTTTCTCGCAGGGATGTGTGGCGTAGTGGTTTCGTTCACAACCGTAAGGTTGTACCAGTCCGGTGGTGGCCGGTTCGATTCCACCTCGTGGTCCCAAGAGATTACTCACTGGTGTTGGTGTGGTAGTGGGAAACGGGGCTGGGCTCGTGCCCCCCCGGAAATTCACAGACATGACAGGAGGGGGTTATGTCATTTTATTTCACAAAATTTTCCCAAAAATTCATTAAAAAAACCATAAAAAAATGACAGGGGTTCACTCTCTGGAAAGTCCACCAGAAAGTTGGGGTCCAGGTGTCCAGTAACTGCTGCTTAAAAATCATCCGCACATTAATTAGACTTCTGTGTGATTAATGTGTGAACATCATTTTTACATGTTAACAGTTAACATGTGACTTTAGTGAAAACCACATTCACCTGTTTGCTGCTTTCTCAGGCTGAAGCCAGTCCAAGTCAACTGCAGCTGTTTGGAGCCCTTCAGTGTTGGGATGTTCACACAGAAACTTGATCAACACTATTATTTGTCCAAAATGAGTGTTGATCAAGTTTCTGTGTGAACATCCCAACACTGAAGAGCTCTAAAGCTGCAGTTGACTTGGACTGGCTTCAGCCTGAAAAAGCAGCAAACACGTGAATGTGGTTTTCACTAGAGTCACATGTTAACAATGGAAATCAATGCAGACACATTAAACAGAGGCTCTGTTGACAAGTGCTGTTAACGTCTGTCTGAGGTGATGAAATCACAGGTGAATCCTACTTTACTGCTCCATAAACAAATACTGGATTCATGGTTTGGCCCATAAAATGTTAGAAAATGTTGATCAGGTGTTTTTAAACCTGGAAAATTATGATGTTCTAAAATGTCTTGTTTTGTCCACAAACCAGATTGTTAACCGATTTGCCAAACCACTACAGGAGGTGGTCGGAGACACACTGTGACAATATTGAACAGAAGTGTAAATGCAACTCGCAATTGATAGTTCAGTCCACTAGATGGTGCCAAGTGCTCACTTTCACTAGCACTGTCAGTATAACGCAATATATGATCCCCAAATATCGTGATAAATCGTATCATGGTGTCTCTGATGATTTCAACATCATTTGTATGTGAAGACAAATGACATGAAAGGTGTTTGTTTACTGTGGAGCAGTGACTTCACATTAGCATTAGCATTAGCAATAGCAATAGCATTAGCAATAGCAATAGCAGGAGCATGTGGTGGCATGTGAACACCTGTGATCAGATCACTCAGATCGGATGTTAACAACAGTTGTAAACAGAGCGTCAACAGAACATCTAAGAAATGTGTGGATCATTTTTAAGCAGCAGTTACCACATGTTTGTTCCCGCTGCTCCTCGTCCTCCATGTGTGGGTTAGGGTCCTCCTGCTCCTGCTGGCTCCAAATGGCAAACAGGAAGTGGAAGATTCCAGATGGATTTATCTAAACTGCCCTCCTGTGGACAAACGTGATATTACATCATCATTTACAGAAAGTCTGCAATATCCAGAATCCAGACTCCATGCTGTTATTTCTGCAAAAGGAGGATGCACAAAAGTTTTCTTTTGTGGTGCCTAAACTTATCATATAAACTTTATTTCACGTCTCAATTATCACTGTGTTTGTCTCCTATATGAACCCAAAAATAGTATCTGGGCTCAAACAGAGCAGGGTGTGGTTCTCAAATGTTAAACTAGTTCCCTGGTGTCCTAATGAACATGTCTGTGACATGCTTTGGTCAAAATACCTTAAGGATGAAGCCCTGCCATATATAACATGTATCCACTGGACAGATAAATCATCTGAGGCTGGAAGTTTGTGTAGCACTCTGTGCTAGAACTTTTTGTGGACTTCCGGTTTTCGGATACTGTTGAGACAACAATTCCAGGAATTTAGCGCATTGTGACGTCCCAATGAGTGCAGAAGTCACTGTACTTAGACTGAATTAGGACCACAAAAACATGACTGAGTCATCTTTTTTCACACTTTGCCGACTGACAGGGCCTCCAGAGTCCCAGATATAAGGATTTAAATGATTCAAAAGTTGATTTTGCATAATATGTCCCCTTTGAATAAATTATATTGTAATGCCTGCCAAATGAGAGCATATATGTTCATGTTTATGGTCTGAGGATGTTTATGTTCTATGTGTGAATCTAAACTGAGAACATTTACCATCCCGAGCAGAACGTCACCCTGTCAACATGAGCAGAGCTCACAGATCTGTCTGTGCTCGGCGAAGATGTGGGATCCTTCCCCCCCGGGCAACTGAAACAGGATGACTCCGCTTTAATCCAGTTAAAAGTAGTTTGTGCTTTTCATGTGAACTATGAGAGGTAGAAAATAAATGTCACTTTTTTATTTATGGTCCGGAAATAGAGATGTTTTCTATGTGTGAGGAATGCACATGTTGTTTGATTATAAATCTATATTCAACAGTGTCGGCCTGAAACTTTTTTTCAGCAAACACTGCCCTGTTTGTGACCCTGTTAAGTCTCTTATCATATTTTGGCTTAAACACTGTATCTACGTTTAAAGGTTTGCATTATAGACTCTTCCTATCTTCTGAGCGGCTTCTGATATTGCGATTACTCACTGAAAGGATTGCCAGGGCAGACTGAGGCAACCTGTCATGAACCAATTTTCAGCCTCCCATGTGCTGTGAAGCATACTGTATCTGCTGGCCTTGGAAATAGGCTTTGACCAGATTTCATATTATGTCCAGTGCTCTAATAATATAAAAAAGAGTTGAATATGTGTGTGTATGGCACAGAGGTGAGTTCATTTTTATGATAGTAATCTGTCTTGTCTTAAGTGCAATGTTCTGGTTGCTGAAATGTAGCTGCTCCAATCTGGACAGGTGACCAACCTTCAAGGCAATCTAATTGGTGCTAACAGGATTGGCTTATTCTGTTATCATTTGTGTAGTCATACAGTGGTATGCAAAAGTTTGGGCTGATGGTTTGCCCAAACTTTTTTGACACACATTTTTGACACTCATTTGACACTCATTTGACACTCATTTTTGACAAATAATAGTGTTGATCAAGTTTCTGTGTGAACATCCCAACACTGAAGAGCTCTAAAGCTGCAGTTGACTTGGACTGGCTTCAGCCTGAAAAAGCAGCAAACACGTGAATGTGGTTTTCACTAGAGTCACATGTTAACAATGGAAATCAATGCAGACACATTAAACAGAGGCTCTGTTGACAAGTGCTGTTAACATCCGTCTGAGGTGATGAAATCACAGGTGAATCCTACTTTACTGCTCCATAAACAAATACTGGATTCATGGTTTGATGCATAAAATGTTAGAAAATGTTGAGCAGGTGTTTTTTAAACCTGGAAAATGATGATGTTCTAAAATGTCTTGTTTTGTCCACAAACCAGATTGTTAACTGATTTGCCAAACCACGACAGGAGGTGGTCGGAGACACACTGTGACAATATTGAACAGAAGTGTAAATGCAACTCGCAATTGATAGTTCAGTCCACTAGATGGTGCCAAGTGCTCACTTTCACTAGCACTGTCAGTATAACGCAATATATGATCCCCAAATATCGTGATAAATCGTATCATGGTGTCTCTGATGATTTCAACATCATTTGTATGTGAAGACAAATGACATGAAAGGTGTTTGTTTACTGTGGAGCAGTGACTTCACATTAGCATTAGCATTAGCAATAGCATTAGCATTAGCAATAGCAATAGCAGGAGCAGGAGCATGTGGTGGCATGTGAACACCTGTGATCAGATCACTCAGATCGGATGTTAACAACAGTTGTAAACAGAGCGTCAACAGAACATCTAAGAAATGTGTGGATCATTTTTAAGCAGCAGTTACCACATGTTTGTTCCCGCTGCTCCTCGTCCTCCATGTGTGGGTTAGGGTCCTCCTGCTCCTGCTGGCTCCAAATGGCAAACAGGAAGTGGAAGATTCCAGATGGATTTATCTAAACTGCCCTCCTGTGGACAAACGTGATATTACATCATCATTTACAGAAAGTCTGCAATATCCAGAATCCAGACTCCATGCTGTTATTTCTGCAAAAGGAGGATTCTTTTGTGGTGCCTAAACTTATCATATGAACTTTATTTCACGTCTCAATTATCACTGTGTTTGTCTCCTATATGAACCCAACAACAGTATCTGTGCTCAAACAGAGCAGGGTGTGGTTCTCAAATGTTAACCTGGTTCCCTGGTGTCCTAATGAACATGTCTGTGACATGCTTTGGTCAAAATACCTTAAGGATGAAGCCCTGCCATATATAACATGTATTTTATAACTTTTTGTGGACTTCCGGTTTTCGGATACTGTTGAGACAACAATTCCAGGAATTTAGCGCATTGTGACGTCCCAATGAGTGCAGAAGTCACTGTACATAGACTGAGGAGGACCACAAAAACATGACTGAGTCATCTTTTTTCAAAAAGTTTGGGCTGATGGTTTGCCCCGGCACAACTTCAACTTTGTCACTGATTCCTGGACATTGTTCTCCAGAATCTGCTGATATTGCAGACGTTCTGTAAATCATATAAACTTTATTTCCCTTCTCAAATATCACTGTGTCTCAAATATCAGCTCATTCTGTAACAGACTGATCCATCCACACTACACCACAGAGCCACTTCAATGTGTTTCATTAGTGTTTGATTTAATATTAGAAATATGTGTCTATCTTTGATCCTTCTTTCTTAAGTATATATAGTATATTTAGTTTTCATGAAACAACAAAAACAGATGATGGAAATACAGTGGTATGCAAAAGTTTGGGTACCCCTGTAAATGTTCATGATTTTCCTCTATAAATCATTGGTTATTTGGATACGAAATTTCAGTTAAATATATCGGAGACAAACACAGTGATATTTGAGAAATGAAATAAAGTTGATATGATTTACAGAATGTCTGCAATATCAGCAGATTCTGGAGAACAATGTCCAGGAATCAGTGACAAAGTTGAAGTGGTGTCGGGGCAAACCATCAAAACTGACTGAACTGGAGATGTTTTGTAAAGAAGAATTCGTGAGTAATATAGTTGGAAAACAGCCAAGCAGGGAGTTTAATTGTTGTCTTGGCTGAGTGGAGCTCTGAACAGGGTATCCACAGGGTCTTAAAAAGTCTTAAAAAGTCTTAAATTTGACTTGTTGAAACCTGCAGAGACCCTGTTTGAAAGACTTTAATTATTATGATTACAGCTGTGGCTCCTGGTCCCGTACCTGTCAGGGGACCTGCAGAACTGGGCCATAAATCTAGAGATTGAATTAGCAGATGAATTTTCCATACACAGACAGATTTAGTAGGTTGACACACAATAATTGACCTTTTTAGTTCAACTGAAAATATATATATACAAATTCATCATGTTTGCTGATAAATTTCAGGCAACAATTGTCAATTAACAGGACAAGAAGATATAAAGTGATTGGATTAAGTACACGTCATTTTTAGCACGTCATAGTATGTTGTCCAATAATGGTCAAAAATGTCATAGTATAGTATGTTGTCTAAAATTGGTCAAAAAAGTCATAGTATAGTATGTCGTCCAATAATGGTCAAAAACGTCATAGTATTGTATGCGGTCAAAAATGGTCAAAAAGTCATAGTATAGCATGTTGTCCAAAAATTGTCAAAATTGGTCAAAAACGTCATAGTATTGTATGCGGTCAAAAATGGTCAAAAGCGTCATAGTAAAGTATGTCGTCAATAAATGGCCAAAAACGTCATAGTATAGTATGTCCTCCAAAATTGGTCAAAAACATCATAGTATAGTATGTAGTCCAAAAATGGTCAAAACCGTCATAGTATAGCATGTAGTACAAAAATGGTCAAAAACATCATAGTATAGTATGTCGTCCATAAATGGCCCAAAATGTCATAGTATAGTATGTCCTCCAAAATTGGTCAAAAACATTATAGTATAGTATGTCGTCCAAAAATGGTCAAAACCGTCATAGTATAGTTTGTCCTCCAAAATTGGTCAAAAACATCATAGTATAGTATGTCATCCAAAAATGGTCAAAACTGTCATAGTATAGTATGTCCTCCAAAATTGGTCAAAAACTTTATAGTATAGTATGTCGTCCAAAAATGGTCAAAACCGTCATAGTATAGCATGTCCTCCAAAATTGGTCAAAAACATCATAGTGGGGTATGTTGTCCAAAAATGGTCAAAACCGTCATAGTATAGTATGTCGTTCACAAATGGTCAAAATTGTTCAAAAACGTCATAGTATAGTATGCGGTCAAAAATGGTCAAAACTGTCATAGTATAGCATGTCCTCCAAAATTGGTCAAAAACATCATAGTATGTTATGCCGTCCAAAAATGGTCAAAACCGTCAAAGTATATAGTATGTCGTCCAAAATTGGTCAAAAACATCATAGTATAGTATGCCGTCCAAATTTGGTCAAAAACGTCATAGTATAGTATAAGCAAAAATGGTCAAAAACGTCATAGTATAGCATGTCGTCCATAAATGGCCAAAAACATCATAGTAAAGTATGTCCTCCAAAATTGGTCAAAAACATCATAGTATAGTATGTCATCCAAAAATTGTCAAAATTTACAATTTTTCTGGGAAAAAATAATTGTTCCAAAATTTGACAAAAACTTCATACTATACAATGTTGTCCAAAATTCCAACATGGAAGGCTGCCCCTTTAAGTTTTTGCGGCATCTGTTGCTTTTGAATCAAATATTCCTCAAAATGTAATATCACGTTTGTCCACAGGAGGGCAGTTTCAACAGTTGAGCAGCCATGAATGATGTAATATCACGTTTGTCCACAGGAGGGCAGTTTCAAAAGTTGAGCAGCCATGAATGTAATATCACGTTTGTCCACAGGAGGGCAGTTTAGATAAATTCATTTGCAATCTTCCACTTCCTGTTTGCCATTTGGAGCCAGCAGGAGCAGA
Source organism: Microchirus variegatus (assembly GCF_963457635.1). NCBI lineage: Eukaryota > Metazoa > Chordata > Actinopteri > Pleuronectiformes > Soleidae > Microchirus > Microchirus variegatus. The sequence continues at coordinate 12,875,728 of NC_139822.1, read as the reverse complement.
AGGAGACACATGGAGACACATGGAGGACGAGGAGCAGCGGGAACAAACATGTGGTAACTGCTGCTTAAAAATGATCCACACATTTCTTAGATGTTCTGTTGACGCTCTGTTTACAACTGTTGTTAACATCCGATCTGAGTGATCTGATCACAGGTGTTCACATGCCACCACATGCTCCTGCTATTGCTATTGCTAATGCTAATGCTAATGCTAATGCTAATGCTAATGTGAAGTCACTGCTCCACAGTAAACAAACACCTTTCATGTCATTTGTCATCACATACAAATGATGTTGAAATCATCAGAGACACCATGATACGATTTATCACGATATTTGGGGATCATATATTGCGTTATACTGACAGTGCTAGTGAAAGTGAGCACTTGGCACCATCTAGTGGACTGAACTATCAATTGCGAGTTGCATTTACACTTCTGTTCAATATTGTCACAGTGTGTCTCCGACCACCTCCTGTAGTGGTTTGGCAAATCAGTTAACAATCTGGTTTCTTGGTTTGTGGAAAAAACAAGACATTTTAGAACATCATAATTTTTCAGGTTTAAAAAACACCTGCTCAACATTTTCTAACATTTTATGCACCAAACCATGAATCCAGTATTTGTTTATGGAGCAGTAAAGTAGGATTCACCTGTGATTTCATCACCTCAGACGGACGTTAACAGCACTTGTCAACAGAGCCTCTGTTTAATGTGTCTGCATTGATTTCCATTGTTAACATGTGACTCTAGTGAAAACCACATTCACGTGTTTGCTGCTTTTTCAGTCTGAAGCCAGTCCAAGTCAACTGCAGCTTTAGAGCTCTTCAGTGTTGGGATGTTCACACAGAAACTTGATCAACACTATTATTTGTCCAAAATGAGTGTTGATCAAGTTTCTGTGTGAACATCTCAACACTGAAGAGCTCCAAACAGCTGCAGTTGACTTGGACTGGCTTCAGCCTGAGAAAGCAGCAAACAGGTGAATGTGGTTTTCACTAAAGTCACATGTTAACTGTTAACATGTAAAAATGATGTGCACACATTAATCACACAGAAGTCTAATTAATGTGCGGATGATTTTTAAGCAGCAGTTACTGGACACCTGGACCCCAACTTTCTGGTGGACTTTCCAGAGAGTGAACCCCTGTCATTTTTTTATGGTTTTTTTAATGAATTTTTGGGAAAATTTTGTGAAATAAAATGACATAACCCCCTCCTGTCATGTCTGTGAATTTCCGGGGGGGCACGAGCCCAGCCCCGTTTCCCACCACCACACCAACACCAGTGAGTAATCTCTTGGGACCACGAGGTGGAATCGAACCGGCCACCACCGGACTGGTACAACCTTACGGTTGTGAACGAAACCACTACGCCACACATCCCTGTGAGAAAGCGGAGCTCTTGGTGTATTTCAATGTTCACTTTGGATGTGGAACCTTAAATGTCGGACTATAAGGGAATTGAACCCACAAGCCCAGGATTGTGATGACTGCTCTTTAACCAGTTGAGCTATCTCCGCACTCTTTCCTCATGTTCGAACTCCTAGTTACTGTTTGTGGTTGAATTTCGTATTCAAAAATCAGTCAAGGCAAGATTTGAACCCATGCTCACAAGAACCTCAGGAACTTGAGTCATTCTCTTAGTCCCATGAGCTATTTGTCCTTGTGTGTTTGTTCCCAAAATTTGGAAGCCTTTCAATGATAGAACATGACGTCAATATGTTGAACAACTTAATGACGTCCATTCGGCGCATTCAGCCAAACAGTTAGTGTAATGGTTTACACACTTGTCTTTGGAGCAGGAAACGTGGGTTCGAGTCCTGCTTAGAACAAGGACGTTCATGCATGCAGTTTTTCTCCCCATGTGATTGACACACACAATGAAGTCTGGTTGTATGACCATCAACTCTTAACTTTGGTGAAACACACACTGATTAACTGTGGGGGAGTGTGGGGAGTGGGGGCAGTGTGTATTGTGGGGGGTGGAGTGGGGAGTGTGTGTTTGGGTGGGGGTGGGGTGCTGAGGAGGGGGTGGGGTGCTGAGGATTGGGAGGAGTGGGGGCAGTGTGTGCAGTGGGGGTGGGGAGTGGACATGGGGGGGGGGGTAATACACAAACACAGGGAGAACATGCAAAACGGCATGCGGGAAAGCCCATGCTCCAATCGGGATTCGAACCCTGGTCCAAAGGTAAGGTTGCACACTACCCAAGCGTGCTCAACCAGGTGAGCTATTTGTACTTGTGTGTTTGTTCCCAAAATTTGGGAGGCTTTAAATAATAGAACATGACTTCGACGTATTTCACTAGTTAATGACGTCCCTCCGGCACATGCAGCCAAACAGTTAGTGTAATGGTTTACACACTTGTCTTTGGAGCAGGAGACCCGGGTTCGAGTCCCACTTGGAACAAGGACGTTCATGCATGCAGTTTTTCTCCCCATGTGATTGACGCACACACACTGAAGTCTGGTTGTATGACCATCAACTCTAACTTTGGTGATACACACACTGATTAACTGTGGGGGAGTGTGGGGAGTGGGGGCAGTGTGTGTTGTGGGGGGTGGAGTGGGGAGTGTGTGTTTGGGTGGGGGTGGGGTGCTGAGGAGTGGAAGGAGTGGGGGCAGTGGGTGCAGTGGGGGTGGGGAGTGGACATGGGGGGGGGTAATACACAAACACAGGGAGAACATGCAAAACAGCATGCAGGAAAGCCCATGCTCCAATCGGGATTCGAACCCGGGTCCAAAGGTAAGGTTGCACACTACCCAAGCGTGCTCAACCAGGTGAGCTATTTGTACTTGTGTGTTTGTTCCCAAAATTTGGGAGTCTTTGAATAATAGAACATGACTTGACGTATTTCACTAGTTAATGACGTCCCTCCGGCACTTTCAGCCAAACAGTTAGTGTAATGGTTTACACACTTGTCTTTGGAGCAGGAGACCTGGGTTCGAGTCCCACTTGGAACAAGAACGTTCATGCATGCAGTTTTTCTCCCCATGTGATTGACACACACACACACACTGAAGTCTGGTTGTATGACCATCAACTCTAACTTTGGTGAAACACACACTGATTAACTGTGGGGGAGTGTGAGGAGTGTGGGGAGTGGGGGCAGTGTGTGTTGTGGGGGGTGGAGTGGGGAGTGTGTGTTTGGGTGGGGGTGGGGTGCTGAGGAGTGGAAGGAGTGGGGGCAGTGGGTGCAGTGGGGGTGGGGAGTGGACATGGGGGGGTAATACACAAACACAGGGAGAACATGCAAAACGGCATGCAGGAAAGCCCATGCTCCAATCGGGATTCGAACCCGGGTCCAAAGGTAAGGTTGTACACTACCCAAGCGTGCTCAACCAGGTGAGCTATTTGTACTTGTGTGTTTGCTCCCAAAATTTGGGAGGCTTTAAATAATAGAACATGACTTCGACGTATTTCACTAGTTAATGACGTCCCTCCGGCACATGCAGCCAAACAGTTAGTGTAATGGTTTACACACTTGTCTTTGGAGCAGGAGACCTGGTTTCGAGTCCCACTTGGAACAAGGATGTTCATGCATGTAGTTTTTCTCCCCATGTGATTGACACACACACACTGAAGTCTGGTTGTATGACCATCAACACTAACTTCGTGTATTATACCCCACATGTCCACACCCCACCCCCACTGCCCCCACTCCTCAGCACCCCACACCCCCCCAAACACACACTCCCCCACGCCACCCCCCACCACAGTTAACCAGTGTGTGTTTCTCCAAAGTTAGTGTTGATGGTCATACAACCAGACTTGTGTGTGTGTGTGTGTCATTCACATGGGGAGAAAAACTGCATGCATAAAGGCCCTTGTTCCAAGTGAGACTCGAACCCAGGTCTCCTGCTCCAAAGACAAGTGTGTAAACGATTACACTAACTGTTTGGCTGAACGTGCCGGAGGGACGTCATTAACTAGTTAAATACGTCGAAGTCATGTTCTATTATTTGAAGACTCCCAAATTTTGGGAGCAAACACACAAGTACAAATAGCTCACCTGGTTGAGCACGCTTGGGTAGTGTGCAACCTTACCTTTGGACCAGGGTTCGAATCCCGAGTGGAGCATGGGCTTTCCTGCATGCCGTTTTGCATGTTCTCCCTGTGTTTGTGTATAACCCCCCCATGTCCACTCCCCACCCCCACTGCCCCCACTCCCCCCACTCCCCACCCCCACTCTTCAGCACCCCACCCCCACCCAAACACACACTCCCCACTCCACCCCCCACAACACACACTGCCCCCACTCCCCACACTCCTCACACTCCTCACACTCCCCCACAGTTAATCAGTGTGTGTTTCACCAAAGTTAGAGTTGATGGTCATACAACCAGACTTCAGTGTGTGTTTGTCAATCACATGGGGAGAAAAACTGCATGCATGAAGGTCCTTGTTCCAAGTGGGACTCGAACCCAGGTCTCCTGCTCCAAAGACAAGTGTGTAAACCATTACACTAACTGTTTGGCTCTACGTGCCGGACAGACGTCGTTAAGTAGTGAAATACGTCAAAGTCATGTACTATTATTTAAAGACTCCCAAATTTTGGGAACACACACACAAGTACAAATAGCTCACCTGGTTGAGCACGCTTGGGTAGTGTTCAACCTTACCTTTGGACCAGGGTTCAAATCCCGATTGGAGCATGGGCTTTCCTGCATGCAGTTTTGCATGTTCTCCCTGTGTTTGTGTATTACCCCCCCATGTCCACTCCCCACCCCCACTGCCCCCACTACTCCCACCCCCACCCCCACCCAAACACACACTCCCCACTCCACCCCCCACAACACTGTTTGTGTATTACCCCCCCATGTCCACTCCCCACTCCCCACCCCCACTGCCCCCACTCCTCAGCCCCCCACCCCCACCCAAACACACACTCCCCACTCCACCCCCCACAACACACACTGCCCCCACTCCCCACACTCCCCCACAGTTAATCAGTGTGTGTTTCACCAAAGTTAGAGTTGATGGTCATACAACCAGACTTCAGTGTGTGTGTGTCAATCACATGGGGAGAAAAACTGCATGCATAAACGTCCTTGTTCCAAGTGGGAATCGAACCCAGGTCTCCTGCTCCAAAGACAAGTGTGTAAACCATTACACTAACTGTTTGGCTCTACGTGCCGGACAGACGTCGTTAAGTAGTGAAATACGTCAAAGTCATGTACTATTATTTAAAGACTCCCAAATTTTGGGAACACACACACAAGTACAAATAGCTCACCTGGTTGAGCACGCTTGGGTAGTGTTCAACCTTACCTTTGGACCAGGGTTCAAATCCCGATTGGAGCATGGGCTTTCCTGCATGCAGTTTTGCATGTTCTCCCTGTGTTTGTGTATTACCCCCCCATGTCCACTCCCCACCCCCACTGCCCCCACTACTCCCACCCCCACCCCCACCCAAACACACACTCCCCACTCCACCCCCCACAACACTGTTTGTGTATTACCCCCCCATGTCCACTCCCCACTCCCCACTCCCCACCCCCACTGCCCCCACTCCTCAGCACCCCACCCCCACCCAAACACACACTCCCCACTCCACCCCCCACAACACACACTGCCCCCACTCCCCACACTCCCCCACAGTTAATCAGTGTGTGTTTCACCAAAGTTAGAGTTGATGGTCATACAACCAGACTTCAGTGTGTGTGTGTCAATCACATGGGGAGAAAAACTGCATGCATAAACGTCCTTGTTCCAAGTGGGAATCGAACCCAGGTCTCCTGCTCCAAAGACAAGTGTGTAAACCATTACACTAACTGTTTGGCTAAACGTGCCGGACGGACGTCATTAAGTAGTGAAATACGTCGAAGTCATGTTCTATTATTTAAAGACTCCCAAATTTTGGGAACAAACACACAAGTACAAATAGCTCACCTGGTTGAGCACACTTGGGTAGTGTGCAACCTTACCTTTGGACCAGGGTTCGAATCCCGATTGGAGCATGGGCTTTCCTGCATGCAGTTTTGCATGTTCTCCCTGTGTTTGTGTATTACCCCCCATGTCCACTCCCTGCCCCCACTGCCCCCACTCCTCAGCAACCCACCCTTACCCAAACACACACTCCCCACAACACACGCTGCCCCCACTCCCCACACTCCCCCACAGTTAATCAGTGTGTGTTTCACCAAAGTTAGAGTTGATGGTCATACAACCAGACTTCAGTGTGTGTGTGTCAATCACATGGGGAGAAAAACTGCATTCATGAACGTCCTTGTTCCAAGTGGGACTCGAACCCACGTTTCCTGCTCCCAAGACAAGTGTGTAAACCATTACACTAACTGTTTGGCTGCATGTGCCGGACGGACGTCATTAAGTAGTGAAATACGTCGAAGTCATGTTCTATTATTTAAAGACTCCCAAATTTTGGGGACAAACACACAAGTACAAATAGCTCACCTGGTTGAGCACGCTTGGGTAGTGTACAACCTTACCTTTGGACCAGGGTTCGAATCCCGATTGGAGCATGGGCTTTCCTGCATGCCGTTTTGCATGTTCTCCCTGTGTTTGTGTATTACCCCCCCATGTCCACTCCCCACCCCCACTGCCCCCACTCCTCCCACTCCTCAGCACCCCACCCCCACCCAAACAAACACTCCCCACTCCACCCCCCACAACACACGCTGCCCCCACTCCCCACACTCCCCCACAGTTAATCAGTGTGTGTTTCACCAAAGTTAAGAGTTGATGGTCATTCAACCAGACTTCAGTGTGTGTGTGTCCATCACATGGGGAGAAAAACTGCATGCATGAACGTCCTTGTTCCAAGTGGGACTCGAACCCACGTTTCCTGCTCCAAAGACAAGTGTGTAAACCATTACACTAACTGTTTGGCTGAATGTGCCACATGGACGTCACTAAGTAGTTCAACATATTGAAGTCATGTTCTATCATTGAAAGCCTTCCAAATTTTGGGAACAAACACACAAGGACAAATAGCTCATGGGACTAAGAGAATGACTCAAGTTCCTGAGGTTCTTGTGAGCATGGGTTCAAATCTTGCCTTGACTGATTTTTGAATACGAAATTCAACCACAAACAGTAACTAGGAGTTCGAACATGAGGAAAGAGTGCGGAGATAGCTCAACTGGTTAAAGAGCAGTCATCACAATCCTGAGCTTGTGGGTTCAATTCCCTTATAGTCCGACATTTAAGGTTCCACATCCAAAGTGAACATTGAAATACACCAAGAGCTCCACTATCTCACAGGGATGTGTGGCGTAGTGGTTTCGTTCACAACCGTAAGGTTGTACCAGTCAGGTGGTGGCCGGTTCGATTCCACCTCGTGGTCCCAAGAGATTACTCACTGGTGTTGGTGTGGTGGTGGGAAACGGGGCTGGGCTCGTGCCCCCCCGGAAATTCACAGACATGACAGGAGGGGGTTATGTCATTTTATTTCACAAATTTTTCCCAAAAATTCATTAAAAAAAACCATAAAAAAATGACAGGGGTTCACTCTCTGGAAAGTCCACCAGAAAGTTGGGGTCCAGGTGTCCAGTAACTGCTGCTTAAAAATAATCCGCACATTAATTAGACTTCTGTGTGATTGATGTGTGCACATTATTTTTACATGTTAACATGTGACTTTAGTGAAAACCACATTCACCTGTTTGCTGCTTTCTCAGGCTGAAGCCAGTCCAAGTCAACTGCAGCTGTTTGGAGCTCTTCAGTGTTGGGATGTTCACACAGAAACTTGATCAACACTATTATTTGTCCAAAATGAGTGTTGATCAAGTTTCTGTGTGAACATCCCAACACTGAAGAGCTCTAAAGCTGCAGTTGACTTGGACTGGCTTCAGCCTGAAAAAGCAGCAAACACGTGAATGTGGTTTTCACTAGAGTCACATGTTAATGGAAATCAATGCAGACACATTAAACAGAGGCTCTGTTGACAAGTGCTGTTAACGTCCGTCTGAGGTGATGAAATCACAGGTGAATCCTACTTTACTGCTCCATAAACAAATACTGGATTCATGGTTTGGCCCATAAAATGTTAGAAAATGTTGATCAGGTGTTTTTTAAACCTGGAAAATTATGATGTTCTAAAATGTCTTGTTTTGTCCACAAACCAGATTGTTAACCGATTTGCCAAACCACGACAGGAAGTGGTCGGAGACACACTGTGACAATATTGAACAGAAGTGTAAATGCAACTAAATTCATAGTTCAGTCCACTAGATGGTGCCAAGTGCTCACTTTCACTAGCACTGTCAGTATAACGCAATATATGATCCCCAAATATCGTGATAAATCGTATCATGGTGTCTCTGATGATTTCAACATCATTTGTATGTGAAGACAAATGACATGAAAGGTGTTTGTTTACTGTGGAGCAGTGACTTCACATTAGCATTAGCATTAGCATTAGCAATAGCAATAGCAATAGCAATAGCAATAGCAGGAGCATGTGGTGGCATGTGAACACCTGTGATCAGATCACTCAGGTCGGATGTTAACAACAGTTGTAAACAGAGCGTCAACAGAACATCTAAGAAATGTGTGGATCATTTTTAATCAGCAGTTACCACATGTTTGTTCCCGCTGCTCCTCGTCCTCCATGTGTGGGTTTGGGTCCTCCTGCTCCTGCTGGCTCCAAATGGCAAACAGGAAGTGGAAGATTCCAGATGGATTTATCTAAACTGCCCTCCTGTGGACAAACGTGATATTACATCATCATTTACAGAAAGTCTGCAATATCC
>NC_139822.1:12798817-12866817 GCF_963457635.1 Microchirus variegatus | reverse complement strand
AGAATCCAGACTCCATGCTGTTATTTCTGCAAAAGGAGGATTCTTTTGTGGTGCCTAAACTTATCATATAAACTTTATTTCACGTCTCAATTATCACTGTGTTTGTCTCCTATATGAACCCAAAAATAGTATCTGTGCTCAATCAGAGCAGGGTGTGGTTCTCAAATGTTAACCTAGTTCCCTGGTGTCCTAATGAACATGTCTGTGACATGCTTTGGTCAAAATACCTTAAGGATGAAGCCCTGCCATATATAACATGTATCCACTGGACAGATAAATCATCTGAGGCTGGAACAGGATGACTCCGCTTTAATCCAGTTAAAAGTAGTTTGTGCTTTTCGTGTGAACTATGAGAGGTAGAAAATAAATGTCACTTTTTTATTTATGGTCCGGAAATAGAGATGTTTTCTATGTGTGAGGAATGCACATGTTTGATTATAAATCTATATTCAACAGTGTCGGCCTGAAACTTTTTTTCAGCAAACACTGCCCTGTTTGTGACCCTGTTAAGTCTCTTATCATATTTTGGCTTAAACACTGTATCTACGTTTAAAGGTTTGCATTATAGACTCTTCCTATCTTCTGAGCGGCTTCTGATATTGCGATTACTCACTGAAAGGATTGCCAGGGCAGACTGAGGCAACCTGTCATGAACCAATTTTCAGCCTCCCATGTGCTGTGAAGCATACTGTATCTGCTGGCCTTGGAAATAGGCTTTGACCAGATTTCATATTATGTCCAGTGCTCTAATAATATAAAAAAAGAGTTGAATATGTGTGTGTATGGCACATAGGTGAGTTCATTTTTTATAATAGTAATCTGTCTTGTGTGTGCATCTCAGACAGCAACAAATAACTATACATATATATATACAGTATATCTCCACATCACCTTTGAATAACACACAATATCCATCGCTGTTATATGTCACTTATGGTCATCAGCTGTCATGAATGACCTCTGATCCCCATACATACTGTAGGTGCATGACATCTATCATTTTGGTTGGTATCATTTGCACCTAACGTTGTAGTAAGTGGTATAAGGCAATGGCCGTAAATTGCTGTGGGAATAATGCACAACTCCTTGTATGGACATCCTGGGATCCTCTAAGTTTACTGAGAAATCTCCTTTGAGTTTGACAATTCTCCTTCCAAAAAAAGTTTCCTCTGACGTTGTTACATTATGTAATAAATCTAAAGCAACTGGCCATAAAATCCTCCTAATATGTCACAGAGACTCAGGAATAATGTTCATATAACAAACTGAACTCACCAACAACAACAGTACAGCCAAAATATTTGCATTAAAAAACATATTTTGCAGACTGCAAATCATGTTTATGTTTTGAAATCATGTTTTGGCATGTGGCGCCACCTACCGTCGTCTACCAATCATTGCAGTCAGTAGAGTCTCAGCCACGGGTTGCCAGTTACGTCAGAAAACGAAACCTGTAGTAACCGTTTTTGGCCACATTCTTACATATGGCACCTTTAAACTTTATCTACTCACATTGTCAGTACCTCTTGTCGTTTTTTCCGTCATTTCAGTGTGTCTGCATCTGGGCTTCACACACAGATATCCAAAACATCCGTCTCATTGACATGTGTCCCTTTAAATTATTGCCCAAACAGGGTCAATGTCAACTCTTTTCTTGTGTATTTTCATAAACATCATCTTAAGAGCACGTCTTCACTGATAATAAATGCAGCTTGAGGCTTTGATGCATTTTTCATGCCTCCTGTTTTCTGGATTTCATGTCCCAGTCAAACACAAACAGGATATGTTTTAATAAAACAGAAGAAAGGATCAAAGGCCAAATCCCCCCCAGTTGTTTATGCCAGAAATACTCCTTAATATCAGTCGACACACAATCCAAACAACATAATAAATGTTGTACAAACACATTTTCATACACTGGCTGCGTAGACCTCTGCTCTGATTTAAGAGGGATACATTTACTGCACTACAAGAATCAATATGAACGATAAATGTGTCACTCTCCCACACTATCACAGTGAATAAGAAAGTCAATGGATGTACAGTACTTTAGGTGGTTTATGTCAGTACTAACCTTACTTTTTAGTACATAATGTACATTGTTGTGTGTCTTGTCAAGTTAACTTACAGAAAAACACATTTGTTAAACTCCAGGGGGCGTCGTCGCTGCAGCAGAGTGATGAACTTTTTGCAGAAGAACCCTGAAAATGAAAGAATTGTCAATAACCAAACGTAAATACAGATTTAGAATCTAACTTAAAGGTGTAAGTAAATACACAATTGTAATATAAGTAAGTTACATATGGAAGTCAAACATGTTCCAGAGTTTGGAGGCCGTCAGAATTTGATTAGGTTCTTTGTAAAGTTTCTCGTCTGAGGGGAATTCAGTGTCTCCGAGTTCTTCATAAACTAAAGTCCTCATTGCCGAAGAGAAAGTGAATTTTGCCTGAGGCTATTCTGCTGCCGAACACATATTACCCGGCGTACGTACTCATATTCCGACAAAACTATATTGTATGCCGTGCATAGACCTGTGCTCCCCGGGTAATTACATATTCTCGAGATGGAGGAAGCAGTTGAGGTGATAGCAGGTAATCTGCAGGTCTATATTTTAGTATGCAGAGTAGCAGGGCTGCATAAGGAACATAGCTTATCCTTAGGATTCCTGAGGGTGATTGGTGGTCTTAGGTGCATACACATCACCATTAAAGCACTCCTTTGATAGCATTTCATTCCCCGGCATTAATGCTTCAGTATCTTTTTCGCATTTCTGTATTAAATATATAAAAACAATGACATTAGCGTTTTATATTTTTAATAGTGTACTTGCATTAGCCACAATGTTTCCAACAGTGCATATAAATCTGTATTTAAACTGTTGTTTCGTTTATTTTGGTCACTCTTTAAATGGCTTTGACTTTAAAAATCAATATGAATCTCTTTTTTTTGATTTATAACATTTTCCTGAAGAGTTAAGCCCAATTTATACTTCTGCGTAAAGTGCTCTGCGTAGGCTACGTAGAGACTCTGCGTCGACGCAGAGACTGTCGAAGAGCCTCTGCGTAGTCTCCGTCTGCACGAAATATTTTTTAAGTGTCCGTCACTCCGTCAAGGGACTACGGAGACGACAAGAGCTGCGATTGGTCCTCAGGACAGGCTGAGCGAAGCTGCTCTGTGCCGGCTCTCGGTGCGCTCCGGGCGTCCTGACAGAGGCGGAGCAGATCCCCGCCGATAACGCCGCTGCCGAACTATAAATACGTCATATCTTAACACACACAGCACATGTTTAGACTCTAAATGGCCAATTTCTCGCCTCAAATTATCTTAAAACTGCGTTCCGTGACACAGAAAAGTGAGAAACGGCCACTTTTTCAACAACAACAGTCTTTCTCTCTCTTTCTTTCTCGGACGCCATTGCTCACTGTAGCCAGAAGCACAACAACCTTGCGCAGCGACCCCTACTGATCGGGCGGGAAATTGCAGCGAGTGTCCGTCACCACGACGCAGAAGTATAAATGCTCGAGGCGTCTCCGTGGTGACGCAGACGGATAACGCATACGCAGTCGGAGAAGTATAATGTGGCCTTAAATGTCTACACGAGTTTCAATAAATCCTCCTCTGTACTCAATTAAATGCCACCACTTAAATAATCCTTAATCCTATTGTCCTGCAAATATTTCAAAATAAAAGCCCTGCTAAATAGAAACACTCGTAGTGAGCAGAAGGAGGGCGAAAGAGAGAGAGAGGGGGAGTTGATATCATAGATCTTTAAAAAAGGTGGATGATTTTGTGATGTATGAGAGAGATTTCAGGAAAACAAATCAGCTTGTATTATTTTGATTGCAAGAGAGAGGCCCCTAGTATTCCATTCTATTCTTTTCAGGGAATTCAAACACCCCTTAAGTGGGTGATTTTGTTTTAAATGGTCTTAAATCCTGTATTAAATGCAGCCTGGAGGATAAGTAGCCTGGGTCAGTGCATAACTCGCACATTGCAAGGTAAGACAATCCCCAGCCTGTAATTCAGTACCGTGACAAAGTATTTTTTATCATTCAAAGACCGCTGCTTGGAGACAGAAGAAACCCATGTCTGCGTCACCCACTGACCCCTGTCCTGACACTCAATCAAGGGGGGGGGGGGGAAAACCCATTGTGGCTCAGACAGTGATGACAGTTGGGTTCACCAAAGCAGGATTTGCTTGCAAGGATTACTCGTGCACCCATGTGAGATACCATTACCAATGTTCAAAAAGAAAGTGCACCATGAAAGCTGCCAGCGCTGCCAAGCTCAGAGTAAGGAAGACCGAACTTAACAATTGATTAAATGGTAAATTATCTGTATTTATGTAGAAGACTTTTTCTATTTCATATACACTGCCGTTCAAAAGTTTGGGGTCACTTAGAAATGTCCTTATTTTTGAAGGAAAAGCACTTTTGTTCAATGAATATAACATTAAATGAATCAGAAATACACTCTATACATTGTTAACGTGGTAAACGACTATTCTAGCTGCAAACGTCTGTTTTTTAATGGAATATGTACATAGGTGTATCGAGGCCCATTTCCAGCAACCATCTCTCCAGTGTTCTAATGGTACATTGTGTTTACTTATCACGTTAAAAGGCTATTGAATGATTAGAAAACCCTTGAATTTTACCAGTGATAGAGAAAAAGCCTTCATTGTGTTTGTTACAGTAACAGCATATGGTAAATATGGTTGCACCTACATATAATTACAGCTCCCACAACTTTAAACGTGAAAACTATGTGGCATATTCTATTTCTGTGTAGATTTGTTTTATTGTCACTTTTTTTGACACGTCACACAATCTACAAACATTATCAGGAAAACACCAGATGTTATGGCTGACAGGGTGAGACATTAACCAGCTGTACCATACAGATAATGCGTTGTTATGGACTATTTATAGGCCTGGTAACCAACAGCAACCCCGGCACAGTTATTACAGTTGTGTAAAGGTGTTGACCCACTCACAACTACAGCAAACACAAGAAGACTTTGCCCTTTTTTGAGCTTTTACTTAAAAAAGTGATGGAACTTGTCAGGTAACAGGCCGACGAGTGTTTGTGTGGGAGGGATTATGGAGGTAAATGGGGGATTTCGGATTAATGTGGGCCATGCCTGTTTGGGCTGCGGCAGGATATGGGGTCATGTAAAAATTTCCGTGGCAAACTCAATCCACTGTGGGAGGAAGTGATAAGGGAATTAAGGGGGACTGAGCTGTCTAATCCCTTTAATTTGACTCTCTATGCCTCTCTCCCGCTGTCTTTCTCTTTCACCGATTTCCTTCTCCCCCGCTGTGCTCGTTTCGGCCATTTTCTGGCTATCTCTTCTAATTCTCCCTCGTCTTCGCTGTCTTTTGTCAGCCTCCTTAATGAATTGACCTTTATGGGGATTGAAAACATGAGGACGCAAACCACACAAAACTCTTGACTTTCAATAAAGTAAAAACCCACCACTGAATCACCAAGCAAACACAGATGGGCCAAATATGTAAAAATATGTACAAAAAGTTAATAAAGCTTAAAACTATAAGTCTGTACTTTTCACCAATAAATAAAGTTGCTTGGAATTTTTTTTTTTTAGAGTGTATTTAATGAACAATGATCAATAAGGGTACTTGCTCAGAGTGTATTCCAGTCCTCGAACTGGCAGGGAGTCAAACTGGCAACCCTTTGGTCATAAGCCAAATTCCCTTTCCGCTTGGTTATGGAACATGTGAATCTTAAATCAACACTTTTCTTAACATCAACTTTCACTGTGAAAACAGCAGGATTTTTTACCTCCCGCGGCTCTAAAGCAATAACTCTGATGCTGTCTACACTAAAAAAAACAGCACCACAGTCAGATCTTAAATAAGCTAAAACCACCCTATGCATGACATGTTTACATTTAGCTGAATGTCAATAGGATTCCATACTCGTTTGGCAGCGATCTGCTGCCGCTGTGACAAAAATACAACCGTCTTCGTATCTTGTTATGAGTAATCATTGTCAAGGTACGTTTATGACTGTATTTTTTTCTCATGATGATTATGTACTAACCCATGTTATTTTTTTTTTATGAAACTTTCCATGACACAAATTCAGACACTTTAAAAGTCATGGTGGCTCAACAGTGTCTGGAGGAATCATGTCATGACAACCGTCTCTAAACAGATTCTGAGTGAATTTGCAGAATCTGCAGACAAGGGGAAAAAAGGTTTTGGGGACAAACATCCCCAGGTTTCTGTTTTCCTAGTTTGATCAACTTGCAGGTAAACAGTGCATATGGAGAGCAAAATAGGCATCAAGAATTAGAATCATTTGGTGTACATAGTGGCAGTAATATGGTCCCTTAAGTGTGGCCCTATACTCTTCATTACTTAGCCAATAATAATTAGTAATTTGACAATAAAACGTAGCAAAGTAAGTAGGGCACAGAAGCACCATATGGAATGCATAATAGTAGTTGTAGTGTAATGCTAATGTGCAACAACTGTTCATTTAGACAGTTCCAAGCGAATAAAACAGAATCAATACAGGTTATTTTCTATTTTTCTACCATGACTTTATCTCAGTCTTTTAACCTTTTATACCATTGTTTGGAATCAGAAAGTCTAACTTATTTTACATTGCACCGTTGCAAAATAGTTTGTTTTTGTTATATTAACAATGATTAGATTTACAGGCAATTTGCTCAATCATTTACTTTAACCATTGTGCTTATAATAAATGCTTAAAATGAATATAAAAAAAAACAAGTTTGGGAAAATATTACAATACCAGCCATTGTTCTTCCCAAAAATAATCAGCATTTTTTTATACAGTCTACTGTATATATTTCACCATGATCACCCACTCAGTGATGCTCCACTGACTCCACTATGATGCTGAAAATGATAAGAAATGGCTCAGTTTATTCCTGCCACTCTTTAGAAAAGAATTTGCTTCATGAATGCACCTAAGGTCATCCAAACACATCAGAATCATTGTGCAGCAAAATGTTATGCGAATAATTTGCTTCTACCACCTATTTATTCTCGCCAGTACTCTTGTTAAATGACTTCACATCACTTCTTGAGAATGCACACAGCCGTCTGATTTATTCATGACAATAAATCACACTGAATTGAAGCCGACATTGAGAGAGTGCAGGACAGCTATTCTATAAATCTATAGGAGAGATGGTCCAGAAAGGACACCTTACCCAGGGACTCCTCGCACTCTCGTTATCCTTCCACAGACTTTCATTCAACCTTCACCCTGCCTGTTGTGCAGAGCTGCAACAAGAAGTTAACGCAATCATTCAAGTTGATTATAAAAAAATGCTGAATTTAAGGTAAATGTTTATTTGTAAATGCAGTGCACTAAAGGAAGATGTATTACTTCTATGACTGTTCATCATGAATGATGGTGCAACTGAGAAGAACAGAGAAGAAGAGGCAAAAAAAGTGAGGTCTAAACCTTTGCAAGTGATTCGGAATGGCAATGGGATTTATTTTCATTGAATGCTCATGTTCATCCGGAATATTATACCTCTTATTACCCAACTCAACCCAATGGGACCCATCAGCTGAGGCCAGGCCTCACCCTCATGTTCCTTTGCTTTTTTGTATTTTCCACTAAATGGGAATACATTTACAAAATTGATATCATGTGTTACCGAAGAAGATCCAAAACTAGAGACTGAGACCATGGACTTCTGAAGTTTTTTTTAACTGATGTTATAAATCAAGTGTCAAATAAGTCTCTTGATTTCCATTCAAAAATCGTCGAGTTTTGGGTTTATTTTGAAACCAGCAGAGTTGCCCCTTAGTGGCTATTTAACAAATTCTTACCTTCTGGTTGGTGTCAACAATTAAGCCAGCTTCTTTAATCAGTTCAAACCTATCAGATTTTTCCACAGTATTTTTCCTTTTGTCAGCAGAATATAAAGGAAAAACGGTGTCGAGTCTTTAAAACACTAACTTGCTGATACAGTGCAGCTTCTGACCTCGAGAGCCTAAAAACGTCCATGTAGGATCGTGAGGCTGTTTGAGGCCATCAGTCGTGTCATAGGTCAGTTACTGTTGAAGTCAGTGGGGGATGTAGAAAACAGAAAGCAGTGCTTATACTGTGGATAAATGTAATTGTAAAACATCTAGTGAGAAGATCTTTTCTTTGCTGTAATTTTCCTGTTGACTTGGCTCAGGAAATTCAAATATGATATATGCCTCGTGAAGGTTTTTGGGGGATTGAAATCATCCGAACATCTGCGATAGGCAGTCCCAGTTATTCACATATCCCTGGAACATTTAGTTGACAGGTAAATGATGCCGTCTGCGAAGGTCCTATGGATTTATGTCAGCATCGCCTCGTGTACTGTGTAGTCACAAGTTGTGGGTAGACTTATCAATGTTCTGTCATCTAAAAATGGGCAGTTGTATGATGTATAACCTTGGGCACACAAGTACACACAATTACACTATTAAACCCTGAAAAAAAACAATCAGTTGTAAGGACAGGGTGCATTTTATCATTCTAAAAATCTACAAGGTAACTCAAATTATTAGACATACTAAAAAGTGCTTCCTCCAGGTCTTTTTAAAACAGCTATGGCAGATCAAAATGGTATCGGAACAAAGGTTTCAACCCATTTATAATAAACTTACATTTGGTTTTGAAAGTAGTTAATATTCAAATCATATCATGCTGAGCCCAATGAACTCATTGCCCTGTCTAGGTCACCCATGTCTGGGGAGAGGAAGGTCTTATTGATTAACTCTGCCAAAGAGGCTGTGTTTTTTTTTGCCAAGTTTGCCTGTGAGCAGCATAACTCAATAAGTAAAGGACAGATGGCCAAAAGGAAGATTTCATTTTGATGATGATCCAGATCCGGATTCTGGAAAGAAGCCTTTCGTTCACCTTGTGCGGTAGAAGTGTCCAAAACTTTAAACTATGGTATATAACTTTTAAATAAAAAAGCCTATTCCGAGCTGCAAACGGGAGATAAATAGTTTTAGTAAAATAAAGGTTGCAGATAGGTTGGAGTATGACTGAGGAGGAACACAAAAAGTTTCAGAAGTGAATTTTACTGCTAAACTCCTAACCTCCAAACCCTGCCCGTTGCTGTGCTACTGTTGTATACTGTTGCATATAAATGCTCCCTTAGTCAGGTCTGATAGTATTGCTTGAAAACTGAGCGTGTTTCAGTTGAAGGACACATCATGTAAAGATGTTCAATTGTTTTGATTCATGAAGACAAATTAGGCAGAATAAAAAAGTAGTCCACAGGTTCATAACCCATAAGGCCTTGTCCATTGTATTCAGAATTTTTTACGAAATGTTGCATGAAATGTGACTCGTTAAACACACTCTTCTCCGTCCCCCCGACCCATCGCACACTGTCACTCGCAGAAAACGGCGGCGTTGCATGTGTCTCACAGCTGAGAGCAATTCCACGTATATATTTCTGACAGGCAGACTGATTAGCCAGCAGCTGCTCTGCCCTGGCACCATCGATCATAACGTGAGCGAAACCGAGGACACAAAGCTAGATTGGGGATACTAATGAGTGACAGAGCAGCAGAGTAGTACAGCCACTGCTCCACTCCATCACTCATCACCATGAAATGGGGGAGTGGGGAAGTGGGGGGGGGAGTGGTGTTCCGAGGTAGAAAAATAAGGCATGGAGCAAACTACCAACGGTGACTTACTCTCTCTACACATCTATCTTCACTGGTCATTAGAATCCATGCGAATGGAGTGAAAGCAACACTTCTCTGAAGCTAATTAGGTTGAGTTTTAGCTCTTTGCCACTGCAGGTGTGGACGTATCAGGGGATATATTATCAAAAAGCCCTCAATTGTGCATTAAAGCTGTAATAATTAGCAGAAACATTAATAGTTGATGTTTTGTGTTTCCATGGTCAAACATTGAGAGGGGCACCAAAATAACCGATCCGTACCAATCTCAGTTTTTGGAAAACCTTGAGTTGGGCTACAAAGCACAGTCCCTATAGATTTGTGCTGGAAACACTGCAGTCTGTTGATTTGTTGACAGAGAATCATCACTTCACTACAATTGGGGGAAAAAACAGCTGCGTTTTTCTGTGCATCCTGCAGCCGTCACTCAGCTTGTCTTCTTGTGACAAACAGCCACATGTTGGATGTCCTACATTGCTATTTGTTTTTTTGTGGAATTATTGGTAAGCTACATTGCGTTGCGCTGGTATGATTTCATGCTATTTAAGAAGGTAATGATGCTGCCTAAATAGCTATAGTAATTTGTGGATTTGGCCCACACACCGCACGGAAGAAACTCAAGCCAGAGTGCACCAATCAAATCCACAATGTGGTGAACTCAAGAGTTCTAACCAAACAATTTCAGTCCAAAAACAGCTAAGTGTGTCACTGAAAACAAATAAAGTTTTGAGAAGATCAATAGTAATGATGATAACTAAGCTAATGGGAAAAAAAAACAACAACACTGTGTACACAAGCACATCCACTGTGATCCACAAAGACAGGTGATTATTTCTCTGTGCCAGCTCGATGAGCTGATGAAGGTATGCATGAGCTTGTTTAGCTAATGTGATGGCGTATCATTAACCCCCCACTAAAATCATTACCGTGTGCGCAATTTGTGAAGTCTGGTGATTTTCCATGTCACTATTGATTGTTGTAGGTCATTAGCGACGTAGCCTGCAGGTATCGCTCGCACACAAATGGGGAGGATTACATTTTTGTGCACCCAAAAAACACATTTGCACGTACAGAGACAATCCCTATGATCCACATGTCTCATGACCTCAGTTAACCGTGTGTACACATCACCAGCAATCACCTTCCACTCGTTTGCCAGATTGTCTGGAGCTTCTCAGCCTGAGGTTCCAAGCCTTCACTTCCTGTAAGTATCTTGTTGCCGACAAGGTGAACCTGGCCGCTTCCTGCTTTAGCCCTGTCTGTTTGCACTGTCATCATGTTGAACTGTAAGCCTTTTTTTTTTTTTTTAACCAAGCGAAGGCAGCTTTTGACATAAACAAGCACAAGATGTGCTGTGAACTGTTTTCTGCATCTGTTCCAGGGTTTAAAGTAAAATGTCTTTTAAAGCATGCTTCCTTATGCATGAAACTCCATAAAATCTGTTTGAAATGTGTTTACAATGTGATCTTTTGATCGATTGGTTGACAGTATTTCACTCTTGTAGTTGAATGTATAATTATTAAATAAATAGTCAGTTTGAGGCTAAAAGTGCAGTCTGACTTTTGAACCTCTGAATAGTATTTTCCATGAAAACAGTGTGTTGACTCCATTTTGGTATCTCATGGGAGTGCAGTTGCACCTCTGGCACTGCTGATATACTGGGTTTCCAGATTAGACCCTGGGACCTCTATTGCCATGGGAGGAGAAATTCATTCCAAACCAGAATTGACCTAAAATTAGTTCATTTGATACGATGAAAAAACAGTCCCACTGAGATTAGCTTTGTCTTTTTCAACAAATAGCAGGATGACAGTCATGTTATACCACTAGGTTCATAAAAACTAAGTCTTGACTCATCACTATTAGGAAATGAGATAACAGATTGAATGTAGTTTTTTTTTTTTTTTTTAATGGAAAGTTTGGGATAATTCCCTCGGTATCACAGCACAGTGTGCTACTGCCATTTGGTTGGAACCTTGCTCCGATGTGGCAGTGGGAGTAAAATTGGATTTTTTTAACTCAACCTCCAGGGATCTCAAAGCTCCATTTTGGGGAAGGAAAAGCGCAGCTCGGGGGAGCTCACCGCTAAGTACAGCTGACACAGGCAAACATACTTCATCACCGAGTGAAGTGTGGAGCTTGTCACAGCAGTAAGTTTCTTCATTGCCCACAAGAATGGTTGGAAGTCTGTTTCAAGTCCAGTAAAACAGATCCCCGAGTCAAAACACAAGAGTTATTTAACAGAAAAGTGTGCAGTCAATGGAGTCAGTGATATTGAAATAATATAACAGAACGAACAGCTGTTAAGCATTATGCGCAGGCAGAGCCAGGTAATGGGAACACCGGAAATGGAATACAGTCATTGCTTTTGCCACAGCAAGGGAAGATATTATCAAATATGGTGCTTCCTCTATGGAGGGATTTACATTAATAAAAAAGGTAATGTCAAACTATATAGTCAGTGAACCATGAAAGTTGGCACATGCTGAAGGGCCACCATAACAATCATCACCATCCCTTGAGTGGGATTCATGAGTGGTTTAAAATGTTATTTGTACACTCGTAGCCCATAGCTTGCACAAACTGTAGATTCTGCATCACCAGTGTAATACAATTTAGCATTTACGTTTGAATATTTTCCCCTAAGTATGATCTTAGCGCAATACCCCAGGTACCTCTAACCATGCTTTACAGTACATCCTTACTCTTGCTAAATGGGACTTCCTTTGAAGAGGAACATAAGGAAGCAAATGGTTTAATTTGACAGAAATGTGTGATGTGCTCAGGCCCAGAATGGCTACAAACGGGAGACATGAAAAGATTCATGGGGTTGAGATGCAACTCGTGGCCACGTCGGACAAAAATTAAATATAAAAAGATGATCACGATGTCCACTCCTTGGACACAGTTGCTGTGTAACTCGACAACAGAAAAGTAATCCAGACTGGCATATCTGTCTTCAATTTTCTCTCTGCTTTCAGCCATCTATATTTTAATGCAGTGGTTCCCAACCCCAACCTTGAAGCCCTCCTTCCTTGGGTCTAAGACAAACCAGGCCCCCCTCCCCACCCAAACCCCTGTCCATGCACACACCAACAAAATAAAGTGAATAATTACAAATATTTATATGCAAAAATCAGTTGTATGATTTTGTTCTGATTCTGACAGTGTATAAAATCAAAACCAAGGTAACTCTTGAGATAATCTGCCTTATTTTCTTTCTTGATACCGGTGCTGTTGATGCTGACAACAGGAACGTGATGGGGTTTAGCCGCTAACTGACCTGATGAGATTTTCTTACGCAGTAATGCGGTCACAGAAGTGTTATTAGTTATAACTTAACAGATTTAAAGGTGAGTCAAAAAATGGGCGATACTGATTTCTGATGGTCCAATAGAGTGTGTGAGATTGGGATTTTCCGCTGCAGATCTTAGTTCTGTTTCTTCTCTTGTTGATACATTTTTGAGAGGAGCAGTGAGGCTTTTTAGGTTCTATAATGTTTGGCATTTATGGCTGTTGTTGGCAATCTGTGTATCAAACGGCTACCAGCATAAACACATTTATGGACTGCAATTTAGAATTCAAATTGTGAATAACATATTGGCTGCATCGTTGTTTCTGTGGTCCGTGAAGCCACTATTTCAGTTTAACAAGCATTTTATGATCTCTGATGACACATTGTGGTCATTTTATGACTTCATATAATACATTTCTCACATATATACGTATATACCTCTTTAAAGATAAATCTAGCTCATTACAGTATTTCATTTATCAGTTTTGCTCAAAAAGTTATTAAACATCACACAGCCACTTCTCCCACAGTGTGACCCAGAGCACGGTAATGTCATTTACCGAGCACCTTTGTAGATCAACAGATTGTTTCTTTAGTGCTCTGTTCATTCTCACAGCAATAAATGTGTAAATGCGATGCCATGTGCCGTGTTTACCACAGGCAGACACTGCCCATGTTTGTTATCCTTCGACCTTCAATGGCCCCTGGCATTAACAGCCCTTTAAACTCAATTTCGTTAGCCTTTGCAGTCTGTACCTATTTCTCAATATACCTGTTCTCATCATTCTCTCCTCCAAGCTTCAGGGCCTCTCTTGTTTCCCCATCTATTCTCCACCCTTGATTTATTTCTCTGTTTGTGTTGAGAAAGACAAGTCAGATGGCCAGATTGTCTTGGCTGGACAATTAATTTCCTCAGATTATATCCTGTTGTAGCCCACATGGGCCCTCCCCATCAATGAGAGCCAGACATTGTAAAATGGTCCATGAATTTCTGGTTTGTCATGTTTGTGCTAGTGTGTGTGTGTGTGTGTGTGTGTGTGTGTGGGTGCTGCAGCCATGCACATGCAGGTCTGTTTTTCGACAGCTCACATCATTGGCTGTGAATGGATGCAATCGGAGGACAATTTGTGCAGCTGCGTGTGCAGATTTGTAGGAGTGTGGCGGTTTTTGACTCTTTGACAGGTGCGTGCGTGTGCGCGCGCGTGCACGTGTGTGTTTCGCTGACAAGCTATATTTTTGGGTTGTCATGACTATGTGCATTTTGAAGTTTAAGTCCAGTTTGTGTATGGATTTTGACAGCTACAGCACTGGTTTTTGGATCTATAGGTGACAGTAAAAACACTCATTGCATGGTAGAGGTGATGGGAAATGGGATTTTGACCATGATATAATAGGAAAGGTACATTGTAATCTCTAGATATTGAGTTAAATTTGGTCCCGGTTTATGAATGGGCTTTGACAGGTAGCTACAGCAGTGGTTGTGTGTGCTCGGTGTGATGCCAGCATCTCTATTTTGGATGGGGCATGGTAATTTCGGGAACACTACTTGTTGATGTATAATTAAAAGTGGCACATGGAGATATATTGTATATATGTAATTGTCTCTCCTGTCTCTCCTCTTGATTTAGGAAAAGCCACCTTGTTGGAATGACCTTGGATGACTAGACTGTTTTCTCTGTGACCTTGATATTTTTGTAACGGTCTCGACGAGCACTCAAAGCACTCAACACTACAATTTTTGCATGGAAAATATCTGCATGGAATCTCCATCTGTCGCTTCAGCAAGGTACTTGTTAAAAACACAACATGACATGAGTGCAAAATAAAAAAAAATAAATAAAAAAAATAGGAAAACCCTGTAAAAGTGATTGCGAAGGTTATTTCAATCATTCAGGGAAGAATGAAAGAAAAATTAGATGTGTTTTATGAACCGTGCTGGAGGATGGATTGAATACTAATGACCAGGCTACACAAAAAAACCCCAAGGCTAAAGATTGATTTTGACACCTTGTGATTTAATGTTGCCTTGTTAAAGCAATCACATGTGAAATTGGTGCAGATCTTTCATTCTACTTCTGGTCCAAAGTGTCTCGGTTCTGCACAGGTACAGGTCCCAGCCCTCTAATGACAGATGGGTCCAGGATGTGTAGAAATATATATATATTTTTTGGAACCTGTGAATAGCAGGTGCTTTCTCTCCACCGCACACACGGACCCATCTTGTATATCTTTTTTTATTACCTATTGTTTCACTAATTTCCTGATAATAATATGTTTGTGTTGCTGTTGTGTATGTAAGGTGACCTAGAGTGTCAATAAAATGTTATTACCCGTGACATTTTTACAGTCTGGTATCCTGCGCTCGTCTTGTCGGTTAGGTCTGCCCTCCACTCTAACAGAAATGTAAATTTTTTACTTCCCAGCTATAGCTTACATTAAAGGTGCAGTATGTAATAAATCTAAAGCAACTGGCCATAAAATCCTCCTAATATGTCACAGAGACTCAGGAATAATGTTCATATAACAAACTGAACTCACCAACAACAACAGTACAGCCAAAATATTTGCATTAAACAATATATTTTGCAGACTGCAAATCATGTTTATGCTTTGAAATCATTTTTTGGTATGTGGCGCCACTTACGACCGTCTACCAATCATTGCAGTCAGTAGAGTCTCAGCTGCCGTGCAACCACGGGTTGCCAGTTTGGTCTGAAAATGAAACCTAAAAGACCTCGGTATTTTGAATTTGAATGTAGTAACCGTTTTTGGCCACATTCTTACATATGGCACCTTTAAAGGTCCCATGGCCTTAACACGCGTTTTCAACTCAACGTTTTTAAAAATTTGCACATCGTACATCAATAGGATTAATGTAAAAGCACTAAACTAGAAGACCTGCCTTTAGACAACTTTCACAGTGCTATTGGTCTGTCTGCTTGTCTTTGTGGGAAAAGTACAGAAAAACCAAATGAAAACACAGTCTCCATCTTCAGGGGATAGACATGATGAGGTCAGTTCTACAGAGACCTCTCTGCAACGCTCTCTCCTCTACAATATCTCAGACTCTCTATCTGCTATACCCTCTATATGGCTTCATTACACGTTGAGCCGTATACCTGTAAGTGTTCAGCAACTTAAAAAGACTTGCATGAGCCCAGCCCCGCACACTAAAATCAAATGGACCAACTTCAACTCCTTCAAGTGACACAGTGTGCCCTCTAATTCATCAAAAAAATGTGGTTATTTCACAACATCTTTGTTCTGAGGGCATTGAAGCTTCCACTCGTCTTTATACAACCATTTTATCTCTCTTTTCTTTAAGTGGTTTTTCAGTGTCGCTGCCTATGAATAACATTCTTTCTTTAACATTCATTCGCAACCAACTGACTCTTTGGGGTCAAATCATCTCAATCATCTCAATCGTCAAACTGACAGATCGGTGAAGGAGATGAGAAACGTAACCTCTGTCACTTCTGGGGATTTTCAATGCACATTTGCTCAGTATGTCAAACAGTATTGGATCATTATTAAAGCAATAGTGTGTGTGGAAGGTTGTTTAGAGCAGAACTGTGTAAGTCATAGTTGCTTTTTCACCTTTTTTCTCTATGGAGCTCCCCCTACAGTTTTCATATTTTTATGTCATTGTCTATCGCTTTATCCTCACTGTCCTAATAGGTCGAGCCATGGGCCATGCCAGTCCTGGCTAAGAGCATTGCCTCTGATCCTATAACCATGTCCTGATCCATCAATACAAACTATTAACCATCCGGGCCAATTCAATAAGGTTATACTGAAAAATGCCTTTGTAGACAGGTCAACCTTGAAACTAAATATGGAACTTTGAGGAGTCTTGAACGCCATCTTCCGTTTCATTTTGTAAGAGACTCTGGGTCAGCGTCGCTGCTCTGGGAAGGCTGGTTTTCTGCTAACAGCCAGTAGGGGGACTGGAGACATCCCCCCAATCTCCCCGCAACAAGACATTTAACCATCACGATGACTCCAAAGCTGTTGAATGAGGGTAAAAAAATCCTTCATAGTTCCGCTTTAACATTATTCACTTTCATTCTTAAACTACGGCAACTGAACATTTCGAGCGACAACGATAATTTAACGATATCCATGATTAAAAACGCCAAAATCCATCAAGCATGTGCACTTAATGCGAGATTTAGTGATGTTTTTTTTAGTGATCAGTCACAGCAACAGTTAAACTGTGTTCAAAAGAGGGAGAGAGAGAGAGAGTGAAAGAGAGAAACAGAGAGAGAAAGAAATCCAATCCAAACAGCGAAACCTATAATTGAAATAAATGGTTGCTCTTGACAGGTTAGGTGCCTACCTCATGTGTGTGACCAGATATATAGTGTGCGGGTGACAGGCGTTGGTCCTTTGGCACCACTGTGACACAATGAAGACGGAGCATTTAGCGTTTCTGCGGTCCCCCTTTGGCCGCGAAATGGAATTTCACAAAACCCACACGCCGATCTGTGGCCTGCAGGACATATGGAGCCATCAGTCATGCGGCTGGTGATTGGAGCCCCATTGTGACGAGCGATATATACTGGTAGATTTGCCATCTTCACAGAGCTCACTGTGCATTTCGTTTAACTCCTAACGCCTTTATCTGTGTACATGTAAAAATGGAAATACCCACTCCCCGATAGCTTTTTCGGGAGGCTCTTTATAATTTTACAACATGACAAATAGCGACACATGGCCTTGCTTTCATCACTCTGACCAATGTAGAGTAGATTTGGTGTTGAAATAGAATTCAAACATCAACAGCACAAAAATTATCAAAAAAAAAGAAGAAAAGTTATGTACTGACAACTGATGACGGAGGATTAATGTCTTCTTTTTCCTCAAAGAAAAATGGTATTAAATACACACCGACAGCCATTGACACACACACACACACTTTCTCTCGTTTCATCCCTTTGGCCTATTGTGTGTGTGTGTGTGTGTGTGTGTGTGAATTGATGTTCTGTAGAAGATAAAATAGGCTCCGCAGGAAAGAAACAGCTTCACTTAATTTCTACCCTGTGTGTGTGTGTGTGTGTGTACTTGTATCTTTGTGAGGACCACCAAACATAAACCATAGCAGGAGAGTGGGACAGTGGAGACATTTTGGGCTGGTCTTTTCAGGGTTAAGATTTGTTTTACAGCTACGGTTAACGTTAGACTTATGTTAGGGACAGGTTTAAGGTTAGTTGTGATGGTTAAGGTTGGGGGTAACGGGATTAGAGAACACTTTACATGCATCATTGTCCTCACTAAGAATGCTGTACAAGAGTGTGTGTGTGTGTTGGACATATGGCTGGGATCCATCAGCTGGAAATCATCTCAGCATTTTCGTCCCCCCCCCCGCCCCCCCGCACGTCTTATCCACCACATCCTCCCTCTTATTTCCTCATTCTGTTTTCTTTCATTATATCCACTTTCCTACTTCATCATCTTGTCATCCACTCGCCCTCCAAATGTATTCTCCATCCATCCATTCCTTCTCCGCTTGCTCGATAATCCTGTTTTCTCCTCTCTCGCTGATCGTCTTTTTCTTATTCACCCCCCCTGCATCTGTCTCTTTCCATCGCCTCAACTTTAACTCTTTAGTTTAGTCTGTCCTTGCCGCGACACCCTGCACACTCATGTTCATACGTTCTCCCACGCATTTTCTTTCCTCCCTTTATTCTCTCTTCAGTCTCCATCATTTTACTTTTTCCACCACTTGACTGCACTTTCTCGCCGGCTGCCAGTTAAGTGTTTTCTCACCATTAGCTACCAGCCCTCACACTCTTTCCCTCTTTCTCTTGCATCTCAACTCAACTGCATTTGCCCTTGATCTATTCCATCAATCTATTTTGCGCTTGTCCATCCATCTTCCTCCTGTTCTTTTGCATCTTCTCCCCCCTGATGCGAACAACTGAGACACAGATTCTTCCTTTGTGCCAATTTAAGGGTGCCATATGTAAGAATGTGGCCAAAAACGGTTACTACATTCCAATTCAAAACACTGAGGTCTTTTAGGTTTCATTTTCTGATGTAAACTGGCAACCCGTGGTTGCTCGGCAGTTGAGACTCTACTGACTGCAATGGTTGGTAGATGGCGGTAGGTGGCGCCACATGCCAAAACATGATTTCAAAACATAAACATGATTTGCAGTCTGCAAAATATATTGTTTAATGCAAATATTTTGTCTGTACTGTTGTTGTTGGTGAGTTCAGTTTGTTATATGAACATTATTCCTGAGTCTCTGTGACATATTAGGAGGATTTTATGGCCAGTTGCTTTAAGGCAAAAGAAGACTTCTGCATTAAAGGTACACTGTGTAGTATTTAAAGGGTTTATATAACCCAAAATCCACTTTTTTATACATATTATGTGCTCCTGCATTGTCTAGTCGCTGTATAATAGTTTTTGTTTCATTTTCGTAGTGTTTCAAAAAGTCATGTAAAATAACATGGTCGCTGGCCCCGGTCGCATAGCCACTGTTAGCAGCGAGACGCCATGTTTCTACCGGAGCCTGTAAGGACAAACGCGAGAAAACAAATCAAGCGTCGCTTTACTTGTAGCTGGAAGTCCCGCCTCCACTCTCTCCGCTTTCGTCTGCTACGGCCGCGGTAGCTCGCCCTCTCCCTCGCCTCACGAACCTCATCTGCTGACACGGAGAAAGACGACGAGGACGACATTTGACCGGCTGCGGACACCGTAGCGCTCAGGGAAGGGAGGGGGTGAGCAGAGGAGCAGTTCTTTGTTGCAAATTTCAGCCTCTCCTCTAGATGTCACTATAAACTACTTACTTCACCTTTAAACACTGGATCTGCTTTGCAAGTCAACAACGTGTGTTTCCTTTAACACACATCATTATGGGGAACGGAGCAGATAATGTAGTTGTATTCAATGTTATTATGCATAAAATAACTTGATGCAGATGAAACATCTCTATGGCTCCTTTACTCTGACCGTTTACAAGCCAGTCATCCGTGGTGCGGGTTAATGTGTGGGTGTAACAGCCGTCTGTCGTAGTTTCACCCATCAGTCTCATCTCGTCTCCCCCCCCCACCCTCCACCCCACAACCACTCCTCCCTTCTCATCTCACCTCGTGTCACGGCGGCGGTTTTTCCTGATGAGATTAATCTACCACGCGAGATGGAGCAAACGCGAGATGGAGCCAGTCTGATGATCAGCTGACATTGATCTACAGGAGTGTGGAGGTTTTTACAGTATGATTGGATCTCCTCAATACTGCCGGTCTGAAGTGGCCTATATAAAGTAATGCTTCAGCGATTAGTACAGCGCCGGGAAATAATGCGATGCATTAAGAGTGTATGTCCTTGTCAGATTAAGCATCCATCCCTGCCTTTCTCTCCTATACCAGAGGGATTCTTCTCTTTTGACATGTGCATTTATATCACGTGCAGTGAAAGGGAAAATATTTCTGAAATATGTATCTGTCATGTCCAACTCTAGTCAAAGAATAAAATCATCTGTGTATAATATACTAATGTTCTAGGAAGAGAAAGTAGGTATTCCAACAGCTGCCTACTACTGGAGAAGCAGAATAGGAGAACACAGAGGGAATGAGGAGCTAAGTGGAAAGAAAAATGGGAAGAATTAAGATGACATGGATGACTGAATGCAGAGAAAGGCATTACTGTGACATCACAGATGCCAGATGCGGTTGAACACCACTAACTAACCAAATGAATGTAATTTAACGGGTTCGCATGCTTGAGAAAAGGTGAAGTGTCCTTTGATTAAAGAAATAGTTACAATCATTCATCTTTGCTGGGAGTTTACTGGGGAGGTTGAAAAGTATAGTAACCCCTGGAACACTCCTCATCTCACTCTCCCCGTTTGTCATAGCAGACTCCTATTACAGCTCCTATCTAGATGTAACTCGTGGAAAGGCACCATATGTGAAAGTCAGTACAAGTAGAATCTGAAACAGTATTAAGTATTGTTTCCCAAAGATTGAATATTCTCAAATGCCACTTTGATCACACATTCAGATTTCCTGTTCAGTTTTACAGCACTCTACTTAAAGGTGCATTATGTGATAAATCTAAAGCAACTGGCCATAAAATCCTCCAAATATGTCACAGAGACTCAGGAATAATGTTCATATAACAAACTGAACTCACCAACAACAACAGTACAGCCAAGATATTTGCATTAAAAAATGTTTTTTTTGCAGACTGCAAATCGTGTTTACGTTTTGAAATCATGTTTTGGCATGTGGCGCCACCTACCAATCATTGCAGTCAGTAGAGTCTCAGCTGCCGGGCAACCACGGGTTGCCAGTTACGTCAGAAAACGAAACCTAAAAGACCTCGGTATTTTGAATTTCAATGTAGTAACTGTTTTTGTCCACATTCTTACATATGGCACCTTTAAATATACCTAGTTCTGTAGGAATAGTTCAATTTAATTTTACTCAAATCCCATGACTGAATTTAAGTAGTTCAACAAAGGAGGGCCCCCGATAGCGACTATAGGACCCATGAGGCTCTTACTTAATGAGCTAAGCTGTGTAGCAAAAATGTAACATGGAATTTGAAATGGAATAACATCCACATATAGTGCATACATTATGTATATTTGTCATTTGAAAGGCATTAATAATTAAAACCGCGCTTGTCTGGCATTTCTCCAGATATGAATCCTGTTAGAGTTCACTCAGAAGTGAACATGACGTAAATCGTGTGACACATGGAAGTGACATCAGTGTAGCTTGCATCCAATATTGATATTGGATCAGGTCATTCCTATTTGAAAACCTTTCCGAAACATTCACTTAAAGGTGCCATATGTAAGAATGTGGCCAAAAACGGTTACTACATTCAAATTCAAAATACAGAGGTCTTTTCGTTTTCTGACGTGACTGGCAACCTGTGGTTGCTCGGCAGCTGAGACTCTACTGACTGCAATGATTGGTAGACGGCGGTAGGTGGCGCCACATGCCAAAACATGATTTCAAAACATAAACATGATTTGTAGTCTACAAAAGATCTTTTTAATGCAAATATTTTGTCTGTACTGTTGTTGTTGGTGAGTTCAGTTTGTTATATGAACATTATTCCTGAGTCTCTATGACATATTAGGAGGATTTTATGGCCAGTTGCTTTAGATTTATTACATAATGCACCTTTAATTCCAAATCATTTCCAGGCCTGGAAAACAGTTTTTCTCATTTCAAAAGTTGTGGGAACCCAGATGTGCATCTGGCCACTTTTTTACCTGTTATATTTAACATGTGTTGTGAAAGCTGACAAGAAAAATGATCCGCACAGCCACACTCCTTGCTAATTAGACCCTCGACGAAATTACAATCAGATGGATTATGTGACATCACCACACTGAATTAATAAGTGAACGCAGATAACAGTGTAAATTGTTCTGCCCTTAAAGGTGCACACTTACAAGCAGTCAGAGCACGGCTCTGGAGCAGAGGTTTAATTATAGGCAACATAAATTAAATTACTTGTGTCAGACTTTTGACAGCATACAATTCACTATGAACAGCAAATGAAGAGCTACACATGCACACACGTTTACACGTTTCACTTAATAGACAGTGCCTTTTATACTTAACATTAAATACCTAAATAATAACATGTCTGATTAATTCATTATATCAGGAGCAGCTGAACATAATAAATTATATTATGTGAAAAATGAGAAACCATTTTATGTGACTGTACAATTTACCAATTTTATGATTGCTCATCTCATCACCTACACGCATAAACAGAGTAGAGTAGTCTTATCTATGAATGTCCCTTTCCCTTCCAACTTCAGGATTAATAAAATCGTTGGACTTTAATTATGTCGGTCCCATCAAAGCTGCCCTAAGGTCACGGTGGAGAATGGATATATTTGACATGTGTGCTTGTTTAAATCACATTACTCCTGGGGACTGAAAAGCCAATGTCCTAGTGATCTCTAGAGAGATGGCAAGATAAGGTGTGGAAGTTTTTTTGTTTTTTTTCCTATTATAAGTGTACAAGAGGTGGTACAGATGAATCCCTGACTCACAATACAATATGGCAACATACATACATAGATACATACATAAAGACAAAAAGTGGAGAGTGAGGCGGTCTTCACCTTGTATACACACACACATATATATCTATAGATATACGTATACATATACATATATGTATACATATATATATGTATACATATGTATGTATGTATAATACAAATATATATACATATATGTATGTATGCATGTATAATACATATATATACATATATATATGTATGTATGCATGTATATATATAATCCATATATATATAAATATATATACATATATGTGTAGATATTATGTATATGTATGTATATGTGTATATATATATATATATGTGTTATATATACATGCATACATACATATATATGTATATATGTAATATATATATACACATATACATACATACATATGTATGTGTATATAAATATATATATAGAATTGAATTGAATATATATACATATATGTATATATGTACATATATATACATACATACATACATACTGCGAATGGTGAAGACCGCCTCAGTTTCCACTTTTTGTCTTTATACCATAATACCGTCACACTGCAGTTTAATAAAACACAGTCAAAATGTTGAATTTGTTTAATTCTATTGCTCAAAAACGAGCCATTCAGCCACATTTTGAAGTGACACATTAATATTCTAGTAAAAAAGTTCCCATTAATAACACCATTGATTATGATTAGTGGGCCATTGTCCGGCCAAGATATTCCTGCACAGTTGAGTTTTGATGATGGTGATTTTCTTGGCTTTACATAGTTTGAAAGCAGCACATAGTTTGAAACTCCATCCACTCATTTAAGCAAAAACACAAAGAATATGAATGTGTGGCAAAACTGTTGTGTAAAGCAGCTTTTAGTGGACATTAAGAATAGCAAAGCGCGATATAAATACAAACCATTTACGATTTAATTACAGGTGGACAGCTTGATGTTCATCTGTTCACACCTCTTAACGCATTTCCTGTTACCACGTGTGACTAAATCTCAGTTCCCAGGCCTATTATGCAAATACACGGAGATAAGTATAAGTTATGTTGCGTTTAGGATATAATCTATATACGGCACTATATATAGTAGTAATAGGCCTCCATTGGTCAAGATTGACCATGGATAATGTCTGGTGTCTTGCTAAGTAAGTACTGCGGCAAGTACTGTGAAGGAGCTGCTGTCGTTCATGCAGATCTCCTGAATGACAGAAGAGGTTTAAGAAAAGCTGCTGGAACAGTGAGTATAGTCTGGTATTATATTACTGTCTCCGGTGTGTCAGGAGAGAATGTTTGCGTTCATTAAACAAAACAATGAGACGCATTAAGTGAATGGCTGCGCGTAATTGGAAAAAAAACGGCAAAGCATATTTGCAGCCGTTCAGAATAAATGTACCTGTTTTCTTACCAGTTATTCAATCTATACCATTCAAATCCTTAACGAGTCAGTGAAAAGCAGAGTGAAAATGGAGGGCGATCGTGCGTTTCTTGACATTAAGCAGAAGCTTATTCACATTCAGCCCAAATGTTCTGTTCTGTTCTGCCGTGGCTGTTTCTAAATTCAGCTTTTTGTCTTCATTATTTTCTGGAAAAACAACAGTGAAACCTATACATTCGTTTTTTCGAACAGACCTGGTGTACACACTATTGTGGCATAGTTCAAACTAATTTACAGCGAACTCAACACAATATTAAGAAACTCATAATGAAAAAGTGGAAGTTGGGGTGAATTCCAATTCCTTGCTTAACCCTCAATCTCAAAAATGCGCTGTCCCGATTCTCAGAAAAATTAAGTTGAGGGGCAAGTTTAAGGGCTGTATCGTCCTCATGTTGAGATTTTCCGACACCACCCTTGGGAGCAAGGGCTACCCAGAATGCATTGCGTGTTTTGCCTTAACAAACATGGCGTCGAAAGCAGCGAAGCGAGTGCGCTACAAATTAAGTATTTTCTTTGTTACTAGAGAGATAAAAATTATGAAAACCATTGTATTATCTTAGTTTAGGCCCATATTATGGATTACTGACGTCATTGTTGCGTAACATTGATTTTTATTTTACAATCTTTTGTCAATAGCCGGCCGGTTCGCACACGCGATCGTTCGCTATCGTTTTACTTTTCAATAAGCCGTGGTGTGTGGTAACTGTCAGCTGAATATGTCCGTGGTTGTGGTATTTGTATGAGTATCATCTTATAACTAACTGACAACCTAATAACTTGACCGACAAACGGATCATAATAAATAATCGTGACGTAAATGTGTTCTTCTTCTTCTTCTTTTTTGAATTTGACAGACTGGACGCAGCTTTTGCGTTATTCTGCCCCCCACAGTCTGAAGACGTATCTGCATTTAAGGGGTGTCCCATTTCTAAGTGAATATACCTTCAATAACCCTCAACACTTGGTTTTGAGGGCCAGTTGAGATTAAGGGTTGAGCTTGAGGGTTAAGATTGAGGGTTAAGATAGGAATTGGAATTGGCCCTTGGTCTCTGCCGATCTATGTATGCATTAAGTCAGCAGTAAATAAGAGTGTGCCAATAATTAGTCATTAATGCCACAATGAGTGGATTTGAAGAGTGACAATGAACCTCTTCTGGCATCCACATCTAATTGTTAACTGGACAAACAAATCCATACATATCTCCGGACCAAACACGCATGCACCCTGAACTTCTCTCGAGCCAGAAGAAGTTAATGAGTCGTCAATAGAGTATTTAACCGATTAAAGCCTCAGTGACAATGTGCCGTCCAACCCAAGGACAGATTCATAACGAGAAACACTTCCTCTGCTGCTCTGCGCCTCCTCCACTGACGCTCATGCAAACTGTCAATTCTGTGAAAATATGATGACTAATCGCTGTCAGTTACTGTTCTGCACACAGTGAACCACTGCATTAGAGGCCTTGGGAGACTTGACTTGTCTGATTCAATCTTCAATTCTTTGGTAATGATCGTCCCCCTGCTGATTGCCATCCGTATCTATTTAGCTCGCTAAGGCTAGCACTGCTTCTCAGTACACATTTTATTTTTTTGTGTATTTCTATATTTAAGAGAGATTCACCAACCGAGAACACCTGCCGAGACATCCACAGGTGTTCGTTCAGTCTAAATTTATCTACTACAGCACGTGTTGTTAAATTAAAACTTTTACAGTTTCATGGCATTTCATCATGATTACTTTGTGAGCACAGAAATGCATCACTCATATCTATAAATCTCTTGACTCCTCAGCTTTTTTGTTTATTTCCTTTACAGTGTTCAGTCCTCACTTTACTACTTTGATAACAGAAAACCTGCAAAGTTAGATGCAAACGCCCAGGGCCTCTCCAAGCAGAGATAATATACTTTTCTCAAAAACAATAGCAGCGTATGTATGTGCATTTGTTTTACATTTGCAAAGATCGGGAATATTTATCTGATCATAA
Source organism: Microchirus variegatus (assembly GCF_963457635.1). Taxonomy (NCBI): domain Eukaryota; kingdom Metazoa; phylum Chordata; class Actinopteri; order Pleuronectiformes; family Soleidae; genus Microchirus; species Microchirus variegatus. The sequence goes on along the minus strand of NC_139822.1, from coordinate 12,840,372 downwards.
ATCAAACTCAACAAGTGTGAAAATCCCCAAGTAGAACAACAGTTTATTTTGGCGGGGGGGGGGGGGGGGGGGTTCAGCAGAAAAGAATAATCCCTCTACACAGATGCAGTTGCATAAATCGGATGATTTAGCATTTTTGCTGACTCATTTTCTGCTCAGGGAGCAGTCGGAACCAACCTGACCTTCAAGAAGACCATCTCAACAGTCTGCAGTAGCTGTGTTTTCATTGAACCAGTTAATAAAGTCATTGTGTAAATAATGGAAACATGGAAAACAGCTTAATACGGTCCGGTTTAATTGGTCTAGCCCTTTCACTTTGGCAGGGTCCGAGCCAGTTCCCAAAACTAATGCGTGTTCAGTTTTCGGAACCTAAAAATTTGGTTCTCAGCTGCAACCCCCCAAAAAATAGTGGTTCTTCCTCGCAAACTGTGACATCATCAGTGGGCGTGACATATTCTGGATTGAGAAGATGAGAGTAAAGTAGAGGAAGTACGGAGACTTTGTCGGTGTTGTGTTTACTTCCGCCTGAGTAACGTCTTCCCTATTTGGTTCCCATTAAAAGGTCCTAAAGCTCCAGAATGGCTCCAGAGCCAGAACCAGAACTTTCTGTCTGAAAGCACTAGTCTTGACCTGCTTCTAAGTGAACTCGGGAGGAATTCATCATTCCGTGTTGTGATCACCATTCACACAAACCACAAGAAGCACAACATTAAGGCTACAAACCTTAGTGTTCTCACCAACATGCCCCTGTGAGGAAAACACATCCAGGGTTCCAATGATCATCCCCCGAGCTGGAAGATGTGACCGAGAAAAATGAGGTTGTAGCCATTGTCGACATATTATAATTATATATCATTGGATTTGTGGCTTAATAGATTTTCTCAGTATTTTGCTGAGAGTAGCCAATGACTTTTCACCGTGCGTCCTTTGTCTTTCATCCGCGACTTCATCCCGTCGCATAATTAATACATAAACGATGATTTTTTTTCAGCCACTTTGTGTCCAAAGCATCATGAAAAGAGAAGTGTTTCATTTCCAAAATGACAGCATAAGCAGTCGCAATTACAGTTCAGGGAAAACAGGGGGCCTATTGAGTGAAAATACTCATTGCTATTACTGCCACTTCATTGGTGCTAATTGAATGCAACATTAACAAAACAGAGGAAGAAAGACAGATGAAAATAATGAGTTGGAGAAGTTGAGAGGAGATTTAAGCCTGAAGCAGGACTTTATTTGGAAGGAGAAAAAGCCTGATGGTTGATTATGTAAATTGGCAGGACTGATCAATCGTAAGAAGGAAACATTAGTGTGCCTGTAATTATAAGGGATGGCTTGATGCATGTTTTTGTTCATGTCTGAGACAATATCACAATCTGCTGCTACCAATATCAGCCTGATCCTGTCTTCTTACACGTTTTCACTCATCCTGCCGAATGTCTCTCTTTACAGTCTGTGCAAAATCAACTTTTTTAATAACTTAAATCCTTATATTTGGGACTCTTTGGGTCCTAAAGACCTAAAGAGATAATACTAAACGGAACGTTCTAAACAGGGCTGTTTTGGCAGGGTGATTGAACTGCTGTGGCGCTTCATCCTTATGGTATTTTGACCAAAGAATGTCACAGACATGTTCATTAGGACACCAGGGAACTAGGTTAACTTGGATAAATAGTGTATAATACGACCACTTTAATTTCTTCTTCCAAAGTAGATTCCATAGGGAGTGTAGGTCTGGCTACAAGTTACATAGCAGACATTTTTTTTAAATCTTAAAGGCAATCATGCTTCTGCCCACCAACTTTGGAATGACCTACAAGAGGAATTTAAAAAAGAAACAGCTTTTTCAGACAGCCTTTATGTGATGTTGTCTGTTTATACTTCTATTTATTTTGTTTTATTGCTTTTTTCCCCAATTTTAATGTTATTGCTCTGTATATTTTTTTTATCACTCTTTCTGTCTTTTCATGATGTCTTCTCCTGGCTGTTATTTCTCTTTAGTTTTATTTATATTGGCGTTTGGCGTTTGAAATCGTGTCCTGTTTTTTTGCACTTTCTACTCTTGTGATGTGATGCTATATTAATACAATTGTTAGGTTTTTTTTGGGGATTGGCTTTGGATTAGTTTACATCTAATGTTTGTGTAGACTTGTTTTTAGTTATGATCTGACTTCAGTCTCCGAAAGGATACAGAACTGTTAGGTCACCACAAGTAACACTCACAGAGGATCCTCTCAGCTTTCGATCAATCACGTCTCCCATGGTTTTACTTTCATCTCTCAATTTTTCTCTCTCCTCACTTCTGGCCTCGTGGAGAGTTTGCTAGTCTGCACAAGCATTTCCCACTGGACATTGTACGAGCTGGATGTGTAGATAGATTTCAGACAGTCAGGATGTACCGCCGAGTCTGCAGTGGTATCGCATCCATGGTTGTAACTTGACTACGCTGTTCAGTTGGACAACTGCCTTTGTCCCAGCACACAGGCAACCAGTGGGGAATCAATTTTATTGAATGGAGTGTGTCCACCTCTGCTCTGCAAGGTGGTGAAATAGCTCCCGCTCATCTTGTCAATATATGGCAGTTTTTACGGTTTAGCTTGCTGCCAGTTGTTAGCATGTCTCCCATCCATTACTTAACATGCGATTGTTTTAAAACTGAGCATAAAAGTCTGAACAATGTACTGGCCTGAACATCACCATGTCCATCCATCCAATATCTACCGCTTTATCCTCCACCAGAGGGTCGCGGGGGGTGCTGTGCCTATCTCAGCTGACATTGGGCGATAGGCGGGGTACACCCTGGACAGTTGGTCAGTCCATCGCAGGGCCACATATAGAGACAAACAACCATTCACTCACACTCTCACACCTACTGTCAATTTTGAGTGACCAATTCACCTAATCCCCATCTCGCATGTTTTTGGACTGTGGGAGGAAGCCAGAGAACCCGGAGAAAACCCACACACACACGGGGAGAACATGCAAACTCTTTGCAGAAAGGCCCTTGTTCCGAAGTTGTTCCAAACGGGGCTCGAACCCACGAACCCCACTACACCAACCGTGAGCCCCATCACCATGTTTTTTGACCATTTCTGGGTATCAACTAAAAGTCAGATTTCACACGATTTTTAATCATGATTGATCGACTGACTGTATGTGTGAATATTTCTGGAGGATCCCCACCTATGGTTCAGCATTAGAGGCCCGATCATTCCATTTGAGGAGGATTTCCCTTGAACCACTCACAGTCGAACCGACAGAAGACTCTGTACTAGTTTTTGAATAAACCTTGTTTTGTGTTGTCCTTTGATATTGGAAGTTGGGGGGTGGGAGGGTTTTTTTTATTCACGTTGCACCCACATCTTCCCCCAGGGCCTGGCTGTAACAGCCTATGTGAGTTACCGATGAACAGAGGGCAAAATTGGGTCAAAGACCGCACACTTCCTCCCTGGAGCCAAAACATCAGTCAACTCACAGATATAAGACGCACTGAAATTTTTCAGTGTGACTCACAACTCCTGAGGAAACAATTATCTCCACTGTCCATCAAAAATAAATGTCAAGGAATAAATAAATAAATAAATAAATAAATAAATACACCTTATGTCTTGTAGGAGAATCACAGTTTTCACAAACAGCTGTCAGCTGTACATCTGGTGGTTATTTGTAATCAGGAAGCGCTAACAGCGTATTAGGAGCAATTGCAATGGGAGCATTTGCCATGTTGTAAATTAATACGAGTCAAATTATTTTATTGCACATGAGCGGGCGAATCCACCATTTATTATATAAGTAAAGCTCACTCTCCATAATGATTGACTGAATGAAGCTAAATACAGGGAAAGTCAATATGCCCTATGATGTGAGGTTTATACCACAAAAGTTTACGTTTCCTGCAATCTCTCTTTCTTTTATGTATACTTGAATGTTTAACTGACGGAGGAAGTCGAGGTGGAGAAACTCCATCAGCTCTGCAAATTGCTTCATTGAAGGCAACATCAAGAATGGCTGATGTGACCTGATCACCTCTCCAACTAAAAATGTCTCCCCGAGGAAAAATAACACACATCGCAGACAAAACAGAACGTCTCAGACGCCCATTTATCATGCCTTTGCCCTTCATAGCTGTGAACATGCCGCTGGAATCCTATAACTTGTGCTTGGCAGGTATCCACTTTTGCCAAGGCTGCCTCAAACGGTGTCGTAATAAAGCTTTGAACAAGGATCCTCACGCCACTAAACAGTAACACACAAACACATATCATTAAGATACTAAAGGTGCTATCAGTGTAAGTTTTGGATCAGTATTACAACCAAATATTTCTTTCCGGACGTCAGAGGAAAAACACATATGACAACCTGCAGATGTAATACACAGACGTGCATGCGTCAACACAAACTGGATATATACGGCCATAAACCTGGCCCTGGCAAACCAGGGCACCATGATTATCCCTTTAACACCAAGCGTATCGCATGATGACACATTGGACTGACTGATGATTTTGCATCACCGTAAACACGCAGCGCTTTGTGCTGTTCAGGAAGAATTCCAACAGTTTCTAAAAGCTGAGAAGTTGCACGTCAAAGCCAACGTGTGGTTATTATGGTAATTTCACTCGCGCTTTTGCAGGAAGCCAGAGAATCAGCGTTTTTGTCAACAGAGAGGGAAGAGTTAGAAAAACACCTGTACATACTTTCCATTTTTTGGTCTGTTTTTTGGACACTGAGACAAAGACTCAAACAAATGAGTCTTTTGTTATTTTGAATGTGTTATACTGTTAAAATGTCAGATTTAACATGTATGTATGTGTACATATACAGTGTTTTTACATGCGGTAAATTGTAAATAACTGCCTGATATTGACAGTTATTCTAGACAAATGGGCAAAAGCACTTACTCACAGGACAATTTCTGACCTTGATGGACTTCATCCATGATTTTCTGGCACATGTGTGAGTGGCCTGAAAGTGGGAAAAGACTGTGGATGGAAGACATGATAGATTTATTAAACAGAGTTGTAGATAAAAGCCCGACATGTGGGAGATTGTTGAGACTTCATTTTATCTGCCAGCCACAGAGCTCACAGTAAAGCGTCTTTGGAACTCAACCAGTGGCTCATAACAGACTGCAAAAAGACTGAAAATCAAACAACTCGGCAACTGCTACATGCCATATTTTTGTCTGGTATCACAGTGGTAGAAGCGACACACACGCCAACACCCAATATCTAGGATTACTTGTGCAAAGTTAATGAGGAAGAGCAGAATACCATCAAAAGAGTATAAACATGAAGCTGCAGACCCCTCGTCATTTTGGCCCAGTTCACCTGGTATTAACATCTGTCCTGGATGCCTCGGCCTCACTTTCCCCTCACTGTATGCTGATACACACAGACATCTGTAGTTGGTAGGAGCTGCTTGAATCAAAGTACTATAGCCTTTCTGCTGAAACATAATATTTAAAATGATTAAGAATTTTTGCTGAGGTGAGCCAAAAGGCCAAGCTCTCAATTTTCCGGTCGATCTACGCTCCTATCCTCACCTATGGTCATGAGCTGTGGGTAGTGATTGAAAGAACGAGAGCGCGGATACAAACGGCTGAAATGGGTTTTCCTCCGCAGGATGTCTGGGCTCTCCCTTAGAGATAGGGTGAGAAGCTCGGTCATCCGAGAGAGGCTCAGAGTAGAACCGCTGCTCCTCTGCTTTGAGAGAGAGCCAGACGAGGTGGCTCGGGCACCTGGTTAGGATGCCTCCTGGACGCCTCCCTGGTGAGGTGTTCCGGGCACGTCCCACTGGGAGGAGGCCCAGGGGAAGACCCAGGACTCGCTGGAGAGACTATGGGTGAATTCCAATTCCTTACTTAACCCTCAATCTCAAAAATGCGCGCTCCCGCTAGTGCAAGTGCTGTCCCGATTCTCATTAGAATTAAGTTGAGGGGCAGGTTTAAGGGCTGTATCGCCCTCAATATGGAGATTTTCCGAGACCACCCTTGGGAGCAATGGCTACCCAGAATGCATTCCGTGTTTTGCCATAACAAAGATGTCGCCGAGGTTATACTTTATCTGATGATTTTCTCTTAATTTGTCAGAATAAATACTTTAAATTAAATCATTATTCTAAAACATTTCTCACTTTGCGGTGAACGGCCCTGGAACTCTCAAAATCGACCATAGTTGTTTTCTGAACCATATTCTCAGTGTTTTACAGACAGTGACCCAGTTCTCCCCGAACTTTGACTTACTGGAAGAAAAGATTAATCACATGCAGGGACAAATTTGTTAGCCTCTGCCCTTTACCATAAAATCCTGATGACAAAACAATAACGGCTACAATTTTCTTTGAATGGAATCCGCTCTACAGCTGCCGTGTCTGCAGGCATTTCACCGACCTGCTGATTTCAGTAATGACTTCATCTGGTCTAACAGAGACAAGACTGAAAGCCTACGTGGTTTCAAGTGAAAGGAAGAAACATTTCATTTAGATTTCATGTATGTATCTTTTAAAATATTTATTGGAAACATAGAAGGGAAGATGAAACATAGGGAGTAAACAACGGGGAGGCTTCAGCCTCTGGAAACGACTTAGCATTGGTCTTTCACATCTGTGCTACCTGCTGCTATTGAAGATGTTTTTTAAAGAAATGCCTGAAGGTGGCCAGTGGGTCTGCGCAGTGGAGCGGTTACAGCCTCACAGAGCCGGGCAAAACCACTGATAGATGGAACTGGAGTCAAAGAGCTGCTGCTGTGAAAGGCAACCATCCTCTGGGTCAAAGAGGTTTGCAGCTTATCCTCCTTCACAGGTAAGATAGCACCGTAGGTTAACACTTGTGTGCTGTGAACTCTCCTTTGACTCAATTTGCACATTTAACAGAAGAACAGACTCTCAATATTCATGAGGGTTGGTGCTCCCTACTCAAAATGTGCGTATAAATACATTTCACTGTCGACCGCTGACATCTTGATCAGATCACCAGTGTTGGGCAATGTTATAACTTGTTACTTTAGAGGCATGTCGTTTGAAAGTACCTTGTTATGTTACATTACCGTCTGAGAAAAGTAACTTCACACTAAATTCACCTCCAAAAGTGCCAGGACACTACATTTAATAGCAAAACTATGCTATTTGCGATGCATCGTGCACTAACATGGTAGGTTCCGTCGTTTGAATAGAAGGCAACTGCTTCATAAAGTAAATGGACGGTCTATGCATCACACAGCAACCACATCTTACTCTTCAAAATAAAAGGACATAAGACAAATGACGCCACTGCTTTTTATGGAAGGGATGCAACTCAGAGTTGTGAAAAGGCAACTGAGTAATATATTTTACATGAATATGCACACAACTACCAAAGTATATACATTAAAGGGGGAATATAATACCCTATTTCTCCAAGTTAACCTAGTTCCCTGGTGTCCTAATGAACATGTTTGTGACATGTTTTGGTCAAAATACCATAAGGATGAAGCACCACAGCAGTTCAATCACCCTGCCAAAACAGCCCTGTTCAGAACTCTCTGTTTAGTAGTATCTCTTTAGGTCCACCTTAAAAAAAAGTAAAACAAAACTTAAGGGACAGGAAATGACATCAGCATCAGAGGCTACTGGGAGCTAACAGCAGTTCTAGCAGGCACATTGCCATCATATATAATCATGTATCCACTGGACAGATAAATCCTCTGAGGGTGGAAGTTTGTGTAGGACTCTGTGCTGCACTGTGGAGCCAAGAATAAAACTTTTGGCGGACTTTCGGTTTTCGGATACCGTTGCCCTCGCCAGCACTCTCGTGTGTTTTACGGACAAAGCGGAGCTCCGCGAGACAACAATCCCAGGAATTTAGCGCATTGCGACATTGTTTTCCCAATGAGTGCAGAAGTCAACATTGTGTGTTTCATCTCCTGTACTTAGACTGAGGCTGGACCACAAAAACTTGAGTGAGTCACCGACTGATAGGGCCCCACCCCCCCCCCCCCCCGAGTCCCAAATATAAGGATTTAAACGATTACAAGGTTGATTTTGCATAATATGTCCCCTTTAAGATGATGCATTACTTACTTAATATTCAAATTTGATCTCATGTCTCCAAATTGCTGTTTGTCACTGAATTTTGTGAGACAGAAGAACTGAAAATGCATTGTGCTAAAGTAAAACTAACAGACAACTGCTGCTGTGGTAAACAATGTTTACCATAATTCTGCTACAAGCTCATTAATCTCCCAAAGAGTAACAGTTTAAGCCCAATTATCGTCTGTGGGCTGTTAAGACACTGCTGTCAGCGGCATCACCATCATCCTCCTCCTCCTTTTCTCCTGCAGTTTGTCAGACTCTTCGCATCCAGACGCAACTTCCATTTTACTTTGACATTACACAAAATACTTCCACAAACACAAACGCTGTTTGTTCTGCCTAACCCACACACACACACACACACAAGCCTGAAACCATTGGCTTTAATTTCACATTCAGGCAATATTTCACATTTGACTGCCAATGCGCCAGCACAGACAAAATAGAGTTGTCAGTTCTGCAGTCCTTCCTAATGAGATGTTGAGCTCATTAAGACACAGGCAGAAATGACACAACCCAATTTGGTTTAAAAATCATACTTGGTGCCAGTAGTGGCTGTGTTTTCAGGTCATATTTGTTTGGTCATATTCTTTGGTTGACAGTCAGGACTTTGAATTAACTCACTGTTGAGCAGATTCATTAAAACAAAAAAAAAAAAACTCCTCCGTCCATCGTGTCACTAGTTTTTTTACATTTGCACTATAGGTGAACTTTTCACAGTTTAAGACGCACAAGGGAGAGAAGGGATAGAAAATACAAGTGACAGTCAGAGGGAGGAGGATAGGGACGCAGAGTTATCTTTAGCTTGGACAGACTGCGCTCAGTTTTACTTGTCTTCATACACCGTGAATCTCTTTTCCCTCTGGTTTTCACCCAAGAGCTGACAAGTGGAAACAAAGGAGAGACAGACACTGACAGCAACGCAGTAGGGGGGCTTGGATGTTTCTTACCACACAGGAACTGCACGGGGATCAATCACTCCAAAAAAAAAAAAAAGCCCTTGTGGTTGTTTTATTATAACTCAATCAAAGCTGATCGTCTGCGAATCCAAAGGAGAGAGAAAATAAATTATGAAATAAGCTTGAGAATATTTGTAATTTCTGTGAATATAAGTGCCAAATAACCAGATGCATAACAGATGCTTATACGGAACTCTAGAATAAAATGTTGAAATTGTCCTAAGGGGTTGTATGTGAGAATGCAAATGTCGGCAAAAGTGTCTCCAAAACTTTATGGGGAAACGTCATCAGGCACCTCCCAAGTTAAATTCCCATGTGAGAACACAGCGAGACAAGCTCTGAATAGTTGGCTTATTGATGACATTTCTAATATGCAACAGATACAGGACGCAGGTAAAGCAGACCTTGACATAGATGCTAACACACCGAATTCAAAGTTCCAAACATTATCTTGCTGGTCTGGATACTTTTTTAACCCACAAAGTGTCCAGACTCCAGTCTCTGGACATTTCTTTTGAGTTAAAGTTGCATTATGTAATCAATCTAAAGCAACTGACCATAAAATCCTCCTAATATGTCACAGAGACTCAGGAATAATGTTCATATAACAAACTAAACTCACCAACAACAACAGTACAGCCACAATATTTGCATTAAAAAAAAGATTTTGCAGACTGCAAATCATGTTTATGTTTTGAAATCATGTTTTGGCATGTGGCGCCACCTACCGCCATCTACCAATCATTGCAGTCAGTAGAGTCTCAGCTGCCGAGGCAACCACGGGTTGCCAGTTTGGTCTGAAAATGAAACCTAAAAGACCTCTGTATTTTTGAATTTGAATGTAGTAACCGTTTTTTTGGCCACATTCTTACATACGACACCTTTAATGTCCGTCTGTAAACCATTATTTCATCATTGATGATGATGATGATGATGAGGAGGTAACGGTGGGTGAGTGTGCAAGAACGCTCAGGTGATTGACAATGAGGAACGGGTGAACAGGTGGGCGAAGAAGACAGGCATCTGGTGGATGGATGGAAAATGGCAGGTGTGGGGAATATGAAGGAAAAACCAGGAGCCGGGGAGAAGAGCAGGGTGTGATAGAAACTTGTTTTTTTCCCTTTTCACAGCTCAGGTCATGCTACCCCCCCCACCCAGAGACTGACATCCAATAACAGCATCTTGCTCAATTTCCTCCTGGTAGCTCAGAAGCAATAGCTCCATGACCTTTTATGACACTAATCACTCATCTAGAATATCTTAACAAAGAGGCACAAAGAGGCACAAAGGCCCCCCCCCTGACTGTCCACACATGAAATGGATTGATTGAGAGGAAGAGAGCCAGAGGGAGACATTTAAAAAATGGATTCAGCAGAGTTGGGGAAATTGATGAATTTTGTCTGGCTCAGTGGGACAAACAGGACCGCTGCAGCAGAGGCCCACTTAAGTCAGACCAAAGCACATACACTGGCACTAATTGGATATAGTGGGTACACCAAAACGCACAACTGGTGTGTGCACGTGTGTGTGTGTGAAACAGATAATCACATAATTCTCATTATGTCTATGACTGTCACAGGGGTTCACACCAGGGCAGCAGTTTATTACCTGTTTCATTTATTGCTTCATTTATAATAAAAATGATACTATAAAAGAAATACCAAATACCGCATGCGGTCAAGTGCAAGTGTGTGTGTACGAAGGGAGCTTTATAAAATAAAGTGGCTGAGACGTCAAGACAAGGTGACTAATTTGGAAGCTCCGAGTCTCATCTGTGTGATTTATGCTCGCCGTCAGCCTTTTTTTTTTTTTTTTTTTTTTTTTTTTCTTGCTTTCAAAAGTAGAGTAACGGTTTCCTTCTTACAAAGATTAAAAGACTCTGTTTGTGGTCTCTCGGCATGCTTTACATGCCAATTTAAAATGAATAGTAACGACAGCAAAGGTGAAAGAATCCTTCCAGCCTGCATGGCATGCGACTTTATTACAAATAACTCTCGACGACTGTCAGCCAAAGTAAACTATAAAAATATAATAATGAAAGCAGTAGTCAATTTATAATAGAATAGCTTTTAAATTCTCAATTTACATCCAAACCATTGTCAAGTGAGTTTATACAATGCTAATTAAGCCTATCAACTGAACTCTGTATGTATATTGCGGCACTGCACACAGGAAGTGCTTAATTTTATATCAAGGAGGCAACAGCAGCATTATTGTAGTCAACAAAAAGTTTCAGAAGTAAATTCTACTGATCAAAAAAACATAATATTATATTAGTAAATGTTTTTTTTGCACCCACTGCTCCCTCAGGCAGGTCTGATAGTATTGCTTGACAGAGCCAATTTCCCTATGTATCTTACAGTTAATGTTACATCATCTCTGTTCTGAAAAATATGCGCAGCAGCTTTAAATGTATGGAAATACAACCTGCAGGACCACAGGTCGCACACACACATACTGTAGCTATACAGTGTCGAAAGTGAGAACGCTCGCAGTTAAAGTGTCGATAAAGAGAACAGGGCAGGAAGATAGTGGGAGAGAAAAGAGTTAAACTTTTGAACGTCTGCCTCGAGGCAGCAGAGGAGAGAGGACAGACACTGACACCATTAATCAGAAAGACAGCGAGAGGCAGGGTTTTGTGAGAGGGCACAGGAAGAGAGAGAGATGAGTAAAAGAATGAATCCTGAAGGAGGATTAAAAAAAAATTGCAAATAAATGCATGAAAATCTTGAAGAAACCCAGTGACTTTTATTTATTTATTTTTTTTTATACTTTTTTGGCATTGCCACTCCAATGAATAAGAACACGAGCTAAATGTCTCTATGTAATAGCGTCAAATCTACAGGTAGAGACTCGAGCGTGGAGGTGGAGGTGGTGGTGGGCAGTGAAGTATCAGAAAGAAGATCAGATTGAAACAGATATGAGCATGAGAGGAGTAATAGATAGTGGGAAAAGAGATATATATAAAAAAAAGGGGGTGAGGATGAGAGAAATACGGGGTTGAGTCAAGTACTGCTGGGCTGGGGAGGCGAGAGCAGGGAGGTACGAGGCGAAGACATGCATTTAACTCATTGTAATGAGATTCCTGAAAGGGCCATGTGGGATGATATCTGCGCCGTCGCCGCCGCAGCCTGGATGGTGACTCATTGTGAGACAGCGACGGCGAGAGAGAGAACGTGTGCAACTTTTCCTCCACCTTAAACTTTCTGAAACTCTCCGCGAGGAACGTTCTCGCCCGCGAGAACAAAGCGCAAGCGCGAGTCCGACGCGGACGGGGGGGAGATGCTGGACGGGATTATCAGACAGAAAAGTTAATAACATACATAAATGGGATATGAGGGAGGGAATGGAGGAAGTGGAGGCATTAAGAAGTATAGGCTGAAGGCTCTGCTACTACTTCTTGGGAGACTTTTGGGACAGCGCAAATAACTCTGCCTTCAGGGAGCATGGTGTTCTGCAGGTAACAGGACAGTTACAGCGTTTGTTGTTTGTAGCGTTTATAAACGGTTATGGGGTATCGGCCACCGATCTCTGCAGCAGCCACAGGATTCACTTCCAGCTCGTGGCCATTTGCCGTGTGCGCGTCTTTCCTCATTCTCGCAATGTTTATGCTACAATCTGTTATTATCTCCACACCTCCAAAGATATACGTCCTATTTTATAATTAAAAAGTCTATTTAAATATGTATGGGCTGCTACTTACACTCTCTGGTATCTGAAAGACTATATTATTAGCTATGTCTATACATTCTGAATAGATACATTTGTTATAGACATCTGGCTGAACATGATTCGATAGTTTTCACACATAATGCAATTGTGATATGATTCATAATTTGTACCAGCGATCATTTTTATATCTTAAATGTCATATCAATGATAAAATATACAAAAATCATGAACGTTTGACTAATAGCAAGATTTCTGAGCTGCTGAATTCTTGCAAGAAGATGTGGAATATCCGATTTTGATACCTTTTTGATTAACTGTGCAGCCTTAGCCATACGGGATATAAATAAGAACAGCATTTAAGTGTTAAAGGTCAAGGATGGCGGAAAAAAAAGGAGGGTTTAAAATTCTATTCTGAGCCAGTGCTGAGAAACTAAAACAGGAGAATTGTTTTCCTATAGTTCCCGTGAGCAGGGACCTGCTGCAGTATTCTCAACTAACGGGAGGAAACTTTTTTTCCACAAAGCTCGCTGGGATTGTTATACGAAGCTGTTGTTTTCTAGTCGAGAAAATCATAAATGAGTTTTTCTGCATTATTTTTCCGAGACAGGACGTGATGCATCTTAATTACTTACTGTGATCCAGCCCAACTTTTCCCTCCAGTCGCCAGTATGTGCTTAATGCAGAAATTATGGTATCTCGACATTTTCTCTGAAGGTTTGCGGTGGAAATTTACCACAAACAATCTCTGACTTTTCATCCGAGATTGATGGTTTCAGCATTATGTAATGAGGAGAAATGGATAAGCATGAAAATTCACTTTGGCAACGGGAACCTTCTTTTAAAAATATGTTTACAAAGAAGTACAACTGCAACCTAACATCATGAAGACATACTCTATATAAATATAGCAATGTTGCCTCTGTATATTATATAGCATCTCCTTTTTCACAGTAGTGCTACCCTTGCATTCTCCTTTGCCCCCACATAATGACTTATGTGTCCCTGTCATATTATGCAAAATCAACTTTTTAATCATTTAAATCCTTATATTTGGGACTCTGGAGGCCCCATCAGTCGCCAAATTGTGAAAAAAAGATGACTCACTCATGTTTTTGTGGTCCTCCTCAGCCTAAGTACACGCGATGTTGACTTCCGCGCTCACTGGGACGTCACAATGCGCTAAATTCCTGGAATTGTTGCCTCGCGGAGCTCCGATTTGTCCGTAAAACACGCGAGAGTGCTGGCGAGAGCAACGGTATCCGAAAACCGGAAGTCCTACACAAACTTCCAGCCTCAGAGGATTTATCTGTCCAGTGGATACATGTTATATATGACGGCAAAGTTCCTGCTAGAGCCTGCAAATGATCGCTTTTCCAAATGCTAACTGCTGTTAGCTCCCAGTAGCCTCTGTGGCTGATGTCATTTCCTGTACCTTAAGTTTTGTTTTACTTAAGGTGGACCTTTAAGGTGGACCTAAAGAGAGCGTTCTGAACAGGGCTGTTTTGGCAGGGTGATTGAACTGCTGTGGTGCTTCATCCTTATGGTATTTTGACCAAATCATGTCACAGACATGTTCATTATGACACCAGGGAACTCGTTTAACTTAAGAAATAGTATACAACATGACTCCATTAAACATTAAGATACTCAAAATGATTCTTCCTTGTGGTCCATTGGAAATAGTCTTAGTTTTGTTGAAGCTGAAACCGAAAGTGAGTTTCCTCACTTTATGCAGTAACTGTGTGCAGTTGGACACCGAGCTGTGATTTAACAGCCTCTGTTCTGTTCTCTGCTCCTCTACCCAGTGGACAAGAATGAAATAAAAGAGGGAAAAAAAGCATCCATCCCTCCCAGCGAGAACAAGTCATGTGTCAGCAATCTCTCTCTGTGTCTCTCCAATTACTGTACCAGCCTGTGAGAGCACAGGGGGGGAAACTGCACTATACAGACACACACACACACACACACACACACACACACACACACACACACACACACACACACACACACACACACACACACACACACACACACACACACACACACACACACACACACACACACACACACACACACACACACACACACACACACACACACACACACACACACACACACACACACACACACACACACCACTTCAAATAAACACCTAAATGGCCAATGCTCCCTCTTGTACAAGTTGAGCTAGTTAGAAAGAGAGAAAAAAAACAGTTTGGTTAAGCTGTACCTGCAGCATAAGCTTCACCTAGAACGGTGTGCTTCATATTTAATCCATGCTCTGATATCAGTATCAGTGTATAGAGACATGAGTTTTCAGCTCTAAGCTACTTTATAAAAAATGTGGGCATTTATTGTTCTACAAATCTGAAATACCTGACAGGCCTTTATGGGGCCATAAGCTGGGGGGCCTCTCTCCCACCACCTCAGAGTAGCCAGTACTTGATTATTATTATTATTGATATATAATGTAAGTGTATAAATTACATGAATTATAGTTGTGTTATTTACACCGAAACAAGAGTCACTCTTGTTTTTTTAGCCTTAGAGGGCAGTAAAATCACAAAATGGCCTAGTATTCATTTGCACTTTCAAAGTGAAGCGTTGAGTATGGTAATACTGAAATCAAGCTCAACAGTATTTAGATATCTTAAGATATTTTAATTTCTTTACTGCTACCTGGCTTTCTTTAGTATGATGTGATCACAATGCAAGAGTCAACTAATGACAGGGCCTTGTGATGAGGGAATATTAAAGGTAAAGACTCAAGGGAGACAAAATCCCTAATGAAATCCCTAATTAATAATTGGAAATCCCTTTTCCACT
The DNA here is from genome assembly GCF_963457635.1 of Microchirus variegatus. Taxonomy (NCBI): domain Eukaryota; kingdom Metazoa; phylum Chordata; class Actinopteri; order Pleuronectiformes; family Soleidae; genus Microchirus; species Microchirus variegatus. The sequence continues at coordinate 12,824,848 of NC_139822.1, read as the reverse complement.
GCACCACTAGCTCACTGAACATACACTAGGTATATGCAGGTTTATCAATTAGATGTTCTTCAATCCATTCTTATTCTGGCGTCACTTCTATAGTCATTGAAGGAAACTGCAATAATAGTTGCACCTTATCCAATGGAATTTTTGATGAGGGTTTAGATTGTAGATCAAACTATGAACAAATGTATTTCTATGGTGTCACGAATCCGTCGAAAGTGAGGAAATGGGCTTATGGCAAGCCTTTTTTTTATTACTCCCCAAGTTTGACTCTCTGGAACTACCATTACAGATATTATGCAGAGATCTCCATCTCTACTTCCAGTTTCAGATATCTACAACTTCATTCTGACTATATCTGAAAATGACAACGTCGATATAATGAAAGATACCATGAACTTGAATCATGGCTATAGCCATAATGATGCTGTATATCTGAAACTACTATCTTCAGTTGCAGATAAACTTGTAACTTGATTGTAACGGTATCCATCATGACAAACCCCCCACAGAATCTCACACGAACAAAAACTGAATTACGAATATCTGAAACTGTAACAATGACGTTCCAGAATATCCTGTCCTGCGATTAACATGTATAAATGTTACAGCTTGCCATAAAACTGACAATGGCATAGTGTTTTAATATATACATAATGATCAAGACAGGCACGGTCTGGCGTGGTCTTGTGCTGCTTCAAGGTTCAACATGTTGTCTGTTCAGAGATGATCATTTTGCATCCTCAGTTACTTAAACAAAGGTATTCTGGGGGAAACATCCAAAGTGCTTGTACGATGGTTTTACAGAGGTTTTCTTTTATGGAGCTCACTGGGAACTCTTTATTTCTATTGCGTTTTGCCCGGTGCTTCTTAATTTTTCTCTCTCTCTCAGGCTTATAGCAGTATTCTACTTGGCTGGAATTCCTTCCCCCGTCAAAGTCAGAGTAGTGAAAAAGCATAGGAGGACATTTCTGCAACATTGCCATCTTTGCAATGTGGGAATTCAATAAGTTGATATTGTGGTCAGACACTTTGCACAGAGTTGGATAGAAGTGGGGAAGACAAACGAGAAAAGCGGCCTGGATTGTGTTACGGTGCGTTCTTGCAACAGTGGGAGTCATCATTGACTTTACAGAGACTGGTGGAATAATATTGTGCATGTTTATTACATATGTCTACATTAAAGTAAACACAGCATGTACTTGTTTAACTGTTATCTGGATTTTTGGAAAGTGATCGTCACAACTTGATCGCATGCAAAAAGGAAATGATTTAAAGGTGAAGTAAGTAGTTTATAGTGCCATCTAGAAGAGAGGCTGAAATTTACAACAAAGAACTGCTCCTCTGCTCACCCCCTCCCTTCCCTGAACGCTACGGTATCCGCAGCCGGTCAAATGTCGTCCTCGTCGTCTTCCTCCGTGTCAGCAGATGAGGTTCTTGAGGCGAGGGAGAGGGTGGAGCTACCGCGGCCGTAGCAGACGAAGTGGAGAGAGAGGAGGCGGGACTTCTGCTACAAGTAAAGCGACGCTTGATTTGTTCTCTCGCATTTGTCCTTACAGGCTCCGGTAGAAACATAGCATCTCGCTGCTAACAGTGGCTATGCAACCGCAGCCCGCGACCATGTTATTTTACATGACCTTTTTGAAACACTACGAAAATGAAACAAAAACTATTATACATCGACTAGACAATGCAGGAGCACATCATATGTATAAAAAAGTGGATTTTGGGTTATATAAACCCAACCCAAGTGATCGATCTCATTTTGAAAATATGAGCCTAGTATATTTGCAACACATATGAAGTCACCGTTTCCTCCATGATGAATATTTAAAACAGACTCGTCGCCATAGTGTTGTTGTTTTGACACTGAATGAAGTGCAGATTGGCTGAGAGCAACATCTCGAGCCTGTCACGTGAACTCGTTGAGTGATGTGACACATCGCCGTTTCTGTGGCGGCAATCAATACAGTTGTGCCGTTTCTGACAAAAGAGTTGTGTTAAATTACTAAATCAACTGACAGACAAACCACCAGTAGAACAGAACAGTTTCTTCTTCTCTCAAAAAACAACACATTATTAAACACATCTTTCCAGTACGCCCCGTCATGTCACAATTCATGCAAGGTTGAAAAAACAAACAAACAGGGTAGAAGAACCACTGGTGATGGATTGGAGTGTTATTTGGCTATGTGTTGGTGCCTTCACCAAGCTTTTGACAGGCCTTTACGTTTGTGTGGATTTACCAAAGTGACAGAAAACTATACCAAACTTGCACGTGTGTAAAATCAGAATCATGGAAAAGACGGAATATTCTAAACTTACTGTTACTTTTTTTTTTCCTGCGCAACAACATCTGTGACCTGTGACAATGAAACACATTTTTGCCGTTGCCGCCAATAACAGGGCGTCAGAAATGCAACCGCGACTGAAACTGAAACTGGATGTTTGACACTTTGAAGGAACAATTTTAAGATAGAAATCCCATGTGCTGCTATCAAAATTTGGATATTTATCTAAGTGTGAAACTTTTCTTCATGCAGTGGGAACATCCATCAACTGCTTTCCAGCAGAGTTTACTTGTCAGCCTGAAGTTACTAAAACACACTGGCGTCAGAGAAAATCTATTGATGCTGACACACAATTTTAAAGTCGGTGGGAAACTGGGGCTGCTTGTCCCACTTTTCCTGTTTTTTTTTATGTTGATCAGAGTGAGGAGTTATTTTAATAAGAGCTTGATATTCGTTTTTTGGATTGAAAGAAGAAGTTGATATTTCTGAGAGGTGCCATATGTAAGAATGTGGCCAAAAAACGGTTACTACATCCAAATTCAAAATACAGACGTCTTTTTAGTTTCGTTTTCTGACGTAACTGACAACCCGTGGTTGCTCGGCAGCTGAGACTCTACTGACTGCAATGATTGGTAGACGGCCGTAGGTGGCGCCACATGCCAAAACATGATTTCAAAACATAAACATGATTTGCAGTCTGCAAAATATGTTTGAATGCAAATATTGTGTCTGTACTGTTGTTGTTGGTGAGTTCAGTTTGTTATATGAACATTATTCCTGAGTCTCTGTGACATATAAGGAGGATTTTATGGCCAGTTGCTTTAGATTTATTACATAATGCACCTTTAACCATCATGTTTTTGTGCTGGGATGTATGTTGGTGTATTGTATGCAGGCTGCAATAAGAATAAAGAAGGAAAAAAACAAAACACTGTTGCTTTATATACAAAATATTCTTGAGATTGATTAATGAATTCACTATACAAACACAAACACACACAGCTTGGGTGACAGCTTAGCGTACAAACAGGGACAATGACTCCAGTTGGCCCGAAACTTTTAATCATCTCTCCCACAATGTTTTGTTCCCCTTCTGAAAGCTGGTGACAAATCAGAAGCCAGATACTCTACATCATAATAATGTCTGAGATGAAAAATGGTGTGTTAGTTGTTGTGCAGCAGCTATTTAGTGTCCCTTTTTTTCGACATATGTTCAGCCTAATTATATAAAAAAAAAAGGGAGTTAATTCACGATGCGCAAACATTGACATTTCAGATCATTCATCCATCTTGATCGTGAGATGACTATCTCTTCTATGAGGGAACCTGAGGTGGTTCTTCAGAAGAAGAATTTAACCAGCATTCATCTCGCACCTGTTCCATTTTTTAAAACACTTCCCTTTGACTGAGGAGTCACGTGATCAGGAGAGCCACGCCTCCTATTGTTGGTCGAGGACTTTTTTCGAAACCGGGAACGCTGCCATGACAACAAGACAAATCAGACCCGCACGGTACGATTACCACAAAGAACTAATTGAAGCACCGAAGGAGGGAGCGAATGAAAAACATGTTATGAGTCACCGACCTCATGTAAGCATGGACGAACATGTATGTGGAAAATTCACACATCGATTGCAAATGTTGACACAAGAACCTCCACAGTTGGACAGCAATCCAGAAGAGCTCAGATTAGACACACTCTTGTTGAAACAGCTTCATCCATCTTCTAAAACAAGTCTGAAAAATCATCTTAAAGGTGCCATATGTAAGAATGTGGCCAAAAACGGTTACTACATTCAAATTCAAAATACCAAGGTCTTTTAGGTTTCATTATCTGACGTAACTGGCGACACATGGTTGTTCGGCAGCTGAGACTCTACTGATTGCAATGATTGGTAGACGGCAGTAGGTGGCGCCACATGCCAAAACATGATTTCAAAACGTAAACATGATTTGCAGTCTGCAAAATGTTGTTTTTAATGCAGATATTTTGGCTGTACTGTTGTTGTTGGTGAGTTCAGTTTGTTATATGAACATTATTCCTGAGTCTCTGTGACATATTAGGAGGATTTTACGGCCAGTTGCTTTAGATTTATTACATAATGCACCTTTAAATATGTCATTTATGGTCTCAAGGTCACTTTTTCCATTTCAGTTTAGCTGCTCTTGTCTGACAAGAATTAACGTTTCATTACATTAGTGCCAACGATTTCCGCATTTGCCTATTCAGACTATAAATAACTAGCCTCCCAAATATAACCCAACCACTGGTATTGGATATCTGACCCAAGCCCTTCAAGACCTTGCATAACCCGATAACTCGAGTGGGATTAAGATTAAATATACTTTATATAAGCACTAGCCTCCTGAGCCAGGGATTATGGGTTCAAGTCCCACCTGGGGTGGATGGTGTTAAAGGATTGAGGTTGAAATTTCCCTGATCGAAATATTAAACAGTCAATGCACATTAATGCACTTTATCAATCCAAAGTTATTTCTGTAGCACATATAACCCTTCTGTTACCATGTGTGCTTCTCATTACCGTAACTCCTAGACCGATTGTGATTATCGAGAACATTCTAAAAACTATGGACTGGCGATCTGTCCAGGGTGACCCCAGTAGAAGATGAATAGACGCCCTTAGGACTTCCGCGGTCCAAGATTCACCAGTGAGGCACACGTTTGTGACATCAGCTTATTCGCTTATAAACGGTTGAATAACTGCCAGATATCGAGCAGAAGCACATTGAACATTTTTTTTGACAATAAAACAGATAAAATCAATAAAAATCCAGGCAACCTCATTATCTTGATGGTCATAAGAAGGTTAAAAACAATGGAGTTGACCAAAGTGCCAAACATCACATATCTAAATAAAACAGACAGGATATGAAACAAAGTGCCTGCTCTTATACATGGTCAGAGAACGCTCCCTCTCCCCGATGTTTTAATCTCGACTTGGGTACCACAAGAGGAGATCTTTCTGCAGACCTCAGCGATCGTGACGGTGAATAAGGATGTAAAAGATCACTGAGGTGAGACGGGACAGGACCATTCAAGGCTTTATCAGTAAAAAAGCAGAATTTTAAAATGAATTCTAAAACAGATTGGGAGCCAGAGCACAACGAATGACCCTCTCAAAATCACTAAAAGAAAGGTAAGGCTTGACCTTTTTGCGAAAAGTTGCAATTGAAAAAAGATGGATTATCAAGTTTTTAAATGGTCGACACATTTAAAAAGTAGTATCTGATACACGTTCCACATTTCCACTCATCATTAGCTCCGGATGTGGACATTTTCGGAATGAAATTAACATCTTTAAAAGGTCGAGTCATTTGTTTAAGCAGTGTTTAAATGTCATCAAGGGGGAAACGCCCATATTTCTTGTTTTGATACAAAAGTAGTAACCGCGCATTAGTATGCACGATCATGCCGTGGGGTCACTTAGAAGACAGAGTGTGTGTTGACAGGTTCTGTGCATGTTGGCAGTGGCCGATCCATTTTCTAATATCTCCTGTGTGCCAGTTGTTTTGCTGAGAAAATGTGATAAAATACTGGCTCCAGCTCAGCTCTTCTCTGACACTCTTTCCCCCCCTCATCCCTCAGGCATCACGTTTTGTTTTCCTCTAAATGAGAGTTTAAGTGTGGGACAAGTATTTCCAATTGAAGACTGAAGTTTCAAACGTCAGCGTGTCGTTTGGTGGGGCTGGACCTACTTTTGGTTTATTGGAGAGATAGTCGAATTTTATTCTGGAATTCACACCCTCTGTGTGTGTTGGTGTTTGTGTGTGTGTGTGTGGATGGATGTCTTTCTCTGCCACATGCATTTACTAATGTCACTGGGCACACCTATAAATTCCCACTTGGTAAAAACATCATAATTTTTAGCATCATTCATTACAGTGGCAATTAAAAAGCATCTGAACCCTCTGGTTTTCTGTGCAAATCCATCACAGAGGTATCAGCAGATTCTGAAGCAAGGATATCTATCTATAAAGCAAGTTGTGTCGGTGTGTCTGTTTATATGTCTGTGACGGGCATATCTCGCTGACCGTTCGTTAGATTGCCCTAAGATTTTGGATATGGGTTGAGCATGGCCTGATGGTGTGCATCCTTGATTTTGAAATTTTTTGGAGTAATTTTAATTTTCACGGATTAATGACGCTGCACCAGGCAGGCAGTGGCTCATCAGCAGCAGCTGTGCTGTCTGGAGCGGGGAGGTGGGAGGGAAGAGGCTGTCCTCACGGTGGGTGAGACATTTTCACACGGTTCAACGCAGAACGCGGTGTTATACTGACGCGACGAAGTCAGTGTCCATTCACCAATAAGCGGGCACATATTTATTTAGCATTAGCATGCTACTATTTTGCGGCTAACTTGGAGAACCTGTTTTTCCAAAGGTAAGCTAGCGAGGCTACGATTAGCATTAGCGTAGGGCTAACATAATACAAACACTGTGCGACTTCATTAGGCACAACGCAATGCTTTTTAATATTCGATTAGCATTAGCGTAGCTAGCTGTTGTGACTGTCAGTCACGCCACATTGTTTGTATTATGTTAGCCTTTATGTTTCTTATCATGCATTATCACAACTGAAAAATCTTCTTCAGCTCCCACTATAGGAATACATAGTTCCAATGGGCACTGCACTAGTTTCATGTAATTTATGAAAGGCACATTATTCTATATTATGTTTTACTTAAGCGTTCTTATTGCAACAATTCAATTTGACTTTCTTGAAAGTGAAGCCTGAAAGATCCTGGTATCATCAACTGGTCTCACCACCACCACCACGACATTTTCTCCCTCTTACTCTCGGTTCTGGTTCCTGTTAAGATTCCGAGCAAACCCTGAGAGGCTTCCCTGGAAATGACAAGTCACTAAACGAGTAGACAGATAGTTAATTTCCCTCCTCTGGGCACAGACAAGATTGAAGTCCAATTCTGTTTAGAGATGAAGCAAAAATACTGTCAGTTATATTAGCTTCGTGGCTGTTATTCTTACCCTCTTTTCAGCTCACTGTCACCATTCTGCTTCGAAAAAGAGCACCGAAAAACCCACAATCCAGACAGCCAGATACAGTGGATATGAACTCTTTGTCCTCCCTTTCACTTTTCTTCGTTGACACTGTTGCACCCTGTGTCTGTCTTCTGTTTCTCCCTCTAAACCTGACCCAGCTTATCTCAGTCTCTCTCTCTCCTCTGGCCCCCATTTCTTTCCCAGGACAAGTTAAGAGGAATCTGTGGACTCCTAATGTGGAAAAGAGGCTTATTTCGAGTAGTGTAAATAAATCCTCACTTTCTCCAGGATCTGAATAAATCCTCTAGTTCTAGATTTAGTTTATGGAGCTTCAGTCGGTTTAGTTATCACAATTTCCCTTCCCTTAGAGTACGAGGTTCTTCAAAAATGATGCACAGTGAAACCAGTCCACAGCAGCTAGTGTTTATGCACATAATGCTCTGTTGTGCATCTCTGAAGGTGCATTTCTGACGTTGTCAGGTCAGGGAAAATTAAACTCTACACTATTAATTGCATTTGAGAAAGAACATCCTGAACGAAAAATGAAAGTTTTAGTGTGCAACTTTAAAAATATGCATCCACGAGTTCACGCTATGATGATTAAGCCCACTTTACGTCACAACTGAGGAGGCAAGACGGAAGAAGCAGACAGTGAGAGAGAGCTTCGTTTGGCTGGATTATGGCTGAAAATACCAAGAAGCACCCATGAGAGTGGATTAAGCTGCTAGAAGATAAAGCCTGATATTCAGAAGGACTTCACAGTCATATATATATATTATTTTTATAATGATCACAATTTCAGCTACTCGTGAACGTGAACAAGTGTGATTCTTATGAGAAGCAATATGTCAGACTATGTGCCAATCTGTCTGTTTCCAGCACTACTCAACTCCTGGTATCCTGGATGTAGTCTGGACAGTTAAAGGTGCACTATGTAATACATCTAAAGCAACTCGCCATAAAATCCTCCTAATATGTCACAGAGACTCAGGAATAATGTTCATATAACAAACTGAACTCACCAACAACAACAGTAGAGCCAAAATATCTGCATTAAAAACAACATTTTGCAGACTGCAAATCATGTTTACGTTTTGAAATCATGTTTTGGCATGTGGCGCCACCTACCGCCATCTACCAATCATTGCAGTCAGTAGAGTCTCCGCTGCCGAGCAACCAGGGGTTGCCAGTTATGTCAGAAAACGAAACCTAAAAGACCTCGGTATTTTGAATTTGAATGTAGTAACTGTTTTTGGCCACATTCTTACATATGGCACCTTTAAAGAAAATAATATACAGTATACAACCCATAACTTACCATAGTTCTATAGAAGCATTACTTTCTCGATTAATCAAACACTCATTTGGTCCGTATAATGTCAGGAAATGTTGATTAGTGTTTCTCAAACCTAGAAATGATGACGTTCTCAGATGTCATGTTTTTGTCCAAAAACCAAAAACTATTCTGTTTTAATGATGTCTTTGTTAGGAAACCAGAAAATATCCACATAGAAGAAGCTGAAAAATCTGAAAACGTGTTTTAATTCCTGTAAAACACTCAAACTGATTAATAATTTATATATATATATTTAAAATTCTTACTCCAATAGTTTTGTTGTAGTTGTGAAAATGACTGTTGGAGAACAGTGGTCTGACAGTGAGATTGCACACTGTACATTACATTTATTCATAATTATTTCCTTTATTTCCTTCCTTCCGTCCTAATATCTTTTCTCTTAAGTTACTAAACTGCATCTTTCTGGTGTGGGATAAAGATGGTGCTGAGATAACATCTACTATCATAGTTTACGAAGCTTTGAAAAAATAAAAGGGTTAAAAATAGTAAAAAAATATCGACAACAAGCGGTGCTGGAAACGATATTTTTCATTTTCAGAGTCACCTTTATGCTCAGGAAATAGTCCTCTCTTCAATTTCGCCTCAGTCATCAATAAAGTTTCAGCTCATTCCTTTTGGGTGTAGGTTGGACAGCGTGGAGGTGGAGTGTGGACTGTCAGGCACATTTCATATTGAGTCTAGTTAGTTGTGTCAGTGGCAATTTAATCCCCACTCTTGCCTGCTCTCTCCTCATTTCTCATTGTTCAGTTTTTATCCGTCTGTCTCTCTCAGGCTGAATGTAACCACATCTGCAGCCCGGGCTGGCGAATGAGACAATGCTCTATTTTCTGCTGCACAGATTTAATCAGGCCATGGCTCTTCACAAACACTCTGTGCACAACACAACATCTCTTTCAAGGTAAAGAGAGAAAGAGAAGGGGATGCAATTGTGTGTGTGTGTGTGTGTGTGGTGGTGGGGTAGTGTGGGTAGCTAGCACTCATTGGCCTTCCTGCTGGCTCTGTCTCCAGATTAACTGCTGCACCCTGACCTTTAAAACATCCCTTATTGAGCTCAGCGAAGCTCACAGGGGCATGCTTGGGTCGATAGCCCTTATTTTATCAGCGCAGCGTGATAAGGCTGTGAGTCAGTCAGTCCAAATGGTCCCACTTTCTATAACAAGCAAATTTCCTGTGGCCTCTGGATGTGCAAAGCTCAACTGGACGGACGCCATTGCAACTGCATAATATTAGCAAGGGATGTGCAATGATATCTCATCAAGTTTGCTACTAATTTGGCAAAAAAACAAACAAACACACACACACACACAAAAAAAAAACAGAATCACCCAAGGAATCAGCACCTCGCTGTGAAGATAAAAGCCTCATTCATTTCCCTAATTGACAGTGGGGCTGTTGAACAATTCATCATTTTCAAATCACCATATCTATTTAAATCCTCATCCTTGAATTATAAGGGTTCACATTTTGATGTGAATCTTGCGGTAATGCCCCACCTTGTTTTAATTTCACACACAGTGGATATTGTTCTAAACTCAAATGGCACTTGCGATATACTGTATATCAAAAAAAAAAGAAAAATCACAATTGGATATTTACTTAATATTGTATAAAAGAGAACAGTTGATGGAAATGCTAACTGCTACTGCAAGGGGGCACACACACTATTAATTGTAGGCAAAATCTACAGATTGCTCTGAAATAAGTTGCACAGCAGGCAATTTTTATTTTTATATATGAAGATGAATTCTACGGAGTCCCCGAAGTGACATGAGAAAAAAAATAAAAAAAATAAAAATAAATCTCGAGTTTCAAAGTCAGGATCTCGAGTTTCCCCAAAAAAATAAATAAAATTGAAATGTTCTTTTTTTTAAATATTTTTATGGAAACTCGAAATCTCGACTTTGAAACAACTTCTTTGGTTCAGCACCCTGGACAGTGGCGAGAGTGAGAGAGAGAGAGAGAACTGCAAACTGCTTCTTGCTACAGTAGCAGCTCACGTTATCTCTCTCACCACTGTCCACGGTGCTGAACCAAAGAAGCCCTGAACATGGTGCAATTGAAAATGTTTGCGCGGCTGCCAGTCAAAAGAAACGTTCAAAATTAATTCAAAGTCGAGATTTCGAGTTTCCAAATTTTTTTGAAAAAAAACCCCCAAAAAATTCAAAAATGTTTTTTTTTTCATATATATATATATTTTTTGGAAACTCGAGATTTTAATATTTTTCTTTTCATATTTTTTTGAGAAACTCGAGATCTCGACTCTGAAACTCGAGATCTCGACTTTGAAACTGGAGATTTTGATTTTATTTTTTTTCTTCATGCCACTACGGGGGCTGTCTTTGATGGGCGTTTTTCTCTGTGGCAATGGCGGCTTAGGATGATGGGTATTGTGTAATTAGCATGCCAAAACAGAAGCAAGGGGGAAATATTTGAAACTGGTGACCATAACGCAGCACTGTGTTTAGCCAGCTCCAGTTAGAGCAGAAAAAAATACTATTGGAGCTGAAGAGGCTTCCATTTGGCACACATCAGCAGCAGAGCCATTTTAGTATGTTATAAGAAAAAAAAAAAAAAAAATATATGAGCTGGATTATGGCTTATCCAGCTGAAAATTGGATGAAAAACTTTGCATCTTCTGCACAAAATGCAGCGCGATCAGCAATTATAGACTTTAGTTATGTCATGTAATAGGTTTACGTGCAGAAATATCCGACTGGCATGCAACCTTTACCAAACGGGCAGCTTGTGTTGGCGTACCATCTTGCAGTCATGTTGTTGCTGCGTGCGTGACTTCGAAGTGACTGTTCAGTCTGAGATTGTGCCGCACGCGGACAACGAGGCAAACGACAAGAAGACACCAACAAGCAGCTGGCCGACTACAAAGTGAAAAACCTTGACAGCGTGCCATGCTGAAATTCACAGAGCACTGAACAGCTTAAGACTGGACGGCGGTCAAACATCTGCTCCCTATACCCCGTCTGTTGTTTTGCTGAAAAAAAACACTGACCATATCAGCTCAAGTTCACAACACACCAGCAAATATAATCATTTTTGGGGACACAGAATAATAAATCAGTCATATATTTCACCACATGCATGTGGCTATTACTGCTGGGAATTTAGTTGTTCCAAACTTCCTAACTGGTATGTTTGCATGTTGAGCGTAGATTATTATATGAAATAATAATGAGAAGAACAATAAGAAAAAACATCATCTGATGTTTGAGAGTCTTTGTGTATTTGACTGTAGTCAAAACACAATCAGACTTCTCAAACGGAACTTCTCAAACGGAAATGAAGCAGAATTTTTAACAGGAAACCATTGGTGTCTTGATTTATAATGTATTTATTATTTTTTGGGGCCACACGGAGGAACACGTGGCTAGCACTGTTGCCTTACAGCAAGAAAGTGTTTTTTTGTGTCCAGTTTCCTCCCACGTCCAATAACATGGAAAAAAAATAATACACTTTATTTATATAGCACACCTGTCCAGTATGTACCCTGCCTTTGCCCCATGTCAGCTGGGATTGGCACCAGCAGCTCTGTGGCCCTCATGGTGGAAGATGGAACCCACGGAAATTAAATCAATCCTCACCATTTTAAACGAAAGACCCGCCTCTTCTCATTGGACTTCACTTCAGGATAAAAAAACAGTCAACCTGGACACTTCTATGTCTTTTTTTGTTTTGTTTGTACCATTTTTACTATTTTAGTAGTCACTATTTTACTTTTTTATTGTACTATTGTTATTGATTTTACGTTTTTATACCTTTTATGATGGTGTGCCTTTAAATGTGAAAGAAATTCGGTCAACCTTGGTTGTTTTTTTTTTTTTATGTGTTCAGCTTCCAAATATGCAGAAAACATCTCATGATCAATTATGGTATTTTAAAAAAAATCATAAATAAGTCTTGTCTGAGCAAAAGTCTTATTGCTTCCGCCTTTCTGTGTTTATGTTAAGCTTATATAGGTAACTTAATAATAATAATAATAATAATAATAATAATAAATAGATGGTATCTGTGCAAGTAGGGATGAAAACTATGGGAAGTTGGTCTTGAATTGATTCTGAATCACCCAGGAGATATTTTTATTTTAGTAGCCTGAAAAAACGACAACAAAAAACAGGTCCTGTTTGCCCTTATAAGGATGCAAATAATAAGTGGTGAAAGCAGATATTCTGAAAAAAAAAATCCTGCATCACACACACAGAAGGGAAAAAAAAGCATTGACGTATCTTTGCAAATTATTCATTAAAAAATATCGAATTGTAATGCCTCATCCTCTTTGTTTATACAACCTTGAAACTCTCATTATTAAAAAAAAAAAAAAAGTTTGACAGCCAGGTGTGGAGACGCAGAGAGAGATAGGAACACGAGAAGGTAATATTTGAGGAGGAGAGAGAGAGGGAGTGAGAAAGAGAGAGAGAGGGAAGGCAGGCAGAGATTATCCAACCAGATCAATATCTTTCTGGTGCTCTCACCTTTGAGGTACACAGAGCAAAGCTGTGCTGTGTGTGTGTGTGTGTGTGTCTGTGGAAGTGTATTGCTGTAATTCTATGTGTCTGCAGGTAATCATAGGATTTTCAGTGGGCGAATCTCGGTATGGGTCACTGTCTTTTGTTATAGAGGTCGAGCTGGGGTTTAATTAGAGTTCTGTGCCTTTGGATCCGGCTGTTCGCCTCCAAATAAAGTCCATCTGTGCCAAATGCATCCTTGCATGTGTGTGTGTGTGTGTGTAACTGACATGACTGGTAAAAAACAACGGTGTTGGGCGGAGGTAAGGCTCAAACTTGTATGCAAAGCGGTGCTGCTGTGCAGTCAGACTTATTGTGTTGAAATAAATCTCCCCGTATTAAACCATTTGAAGGCATCACTCTCAGAAGGCTGGGGCTGGGGGTTCGGTCACATCGCTCTTGAACGACTGCAGAGTTGCGTGTAAAAAATCCCCCGTTCTTGGGGCTGTTGCTAAGAAACTGCTCTTTCAAGGTTGATCTTTCGATAGGTGATGAAAGCACTTCACAAATATGGCAACGTTGCGACTCCAGTAAAACCAGACTGTGATATTTATCGAGCACGTTTCATCAACAACAAAACAAATTCCGCATTTTAAATTAATGAGTAGATGGAGTCACACTCATGGCATTTATTTCCAGGATGACACCCGGTGTGTCATGTTCGTGACCCTCATGTTTGTGACTTCTCATTAACTTGACCAGTGATCCACAGATTTACAACCTGATGACCCCCCTCACCTCTCAGGTGAACTCTCACATTAAAATCACTTCACTTGTGCCAAGAACATTTATATCACACTAATATAACACAAAGTTAACCCCTGACGACACGTTTGAACAAGCGCACGTTGCGTTACCGTAATTACGGCAGCTTTTGCCATCGGATTCCAGCGGTTTCTGAAAAGCTGCAAAGTTGCACGTCAAAGCCAAAATGTGGTTATTACGGTAATTTTAACGACTGCCATTTCAGGAAGCCAGCGAATCGGCATCTTTGTCGCCACAAAGGAGAGAGAAGGAAAAGCGCCTGTACAATATTTCCCATTTTTTTGGCCTCAAATAATGTTATTGTAAATCTGTTTTATGCTGCTCAAATTTAACATTGGATGTTATTCTGGAAAAATGGGCAAAATCATTTAGTTACAGGACATTATTTGGTCCTTTTATGGACATTCATAATGTGGGATGAAATGTTATATAACATGAATATTGTGTTACTCAAATGATAGATAAACCTGGTCAAGGAGCCCAGAGACATATGAATGTACCCATCACCGCTCTATTTTATTTAAAGGTGCATTATGTAATAAATCTAAAGAAACTGGCCATAAAATCCTCCTAATATGTCACAGAGACTCAGGAATAATGTTCATATAACAAACTGAACTCACCAACAACAACAGTACAGCCAAAATATTTGCATTAAAACAAATCTTTTGCAGACTGCAAATCATGTTTATGTTTTGAAATCATGTTTTGGCATGTGGCGCCACCTACCGCCGACTACCAATCATTGCAGTCAGTAGAGTCTCAGCTGCCGAGCAACCACAGGTTGCCAGTTACGTCAGAAAACGAAACCGAAAAGACTTCGGTATTTTTAATTTGAATGTAGTAACTGTTTTTGGCCACATTCTTACATATGGCACCTTTAAATTGAACTATTCCTACAGAACTAGGTATATTTAAGCGCAGTGCCGTAAAACTGAACAGGAAATCTGAATGTGTGGTCAAAGTGGCATTTGAGAATGTTAAATCTTTGGGAAACAATACTTTATACTGGTCCAGATTCTACTTGTTCTGACTTTCACATATTGCGCGTTTCCACTAGTTACATCTAGATAGGAGTCTGCTATATGACAAACGGGGAGAGTTAGATGAGGAGTGTTCAAGTGGTTACTATACTTTTCAACCTAGAGTCTCAGCTGCCGAGCAACCACGGGTTGCCAGTTATGCCAGAAGTCGAAACCTAAAAGACTTTAATATTTTGAATTTGAATGTAGTAACTGTTTTTGGCCACATTCTTACATATGGCACCTTTAATAGTTCTCTATGAATATGAATAATGTTAAGCTCTATCCTTGACCTGTGAAGAGCCTGTCTGTTATGTGGTTAAAAATACATTTTAAAAACAAAAAAAAATCATTTTATTCTCTTTAAAAAATGCAGCAAAGAAAAGAGCTGGGCATCTCCATCCACATATTCAAATTATTGAAATAATTGACCTCATTTTCTCTCGTCTCCTTTTTTTTCCGTTCTTTTGTCCATTTCTCGGTCATGCTTTGGGCCCCACGTTCCATTGTTTTGCCAGTTAACACCGGCTACATCTGTGTGTTTCCATGCACATGCATTCACAGCAGAGGGTGTGGCACGTGCAGCAGCTGCAGAAATTAATTATGTATGTACGTTTGAAACAGCTTATGCAGGCTACTCTTATGCATCCGGTTAATTCCAAATAGGTAAAAAAAAAAAAAGAGGGAGGGGGAAACGACTACAAAACACATGTGACAGCAACAGCACAAATAGCTTAATATATGCCGTATTTATTCTTTATGGAAATGTTTACGCTTCTCCTTTAATAATATTTCATTTTCGGTCAGGGCTGCGTGAGCCAACATTTGCGCTGTAAAGTACTCGTTGAAGAAAGAAATTGTGCTGAATTATGCAGAAACTGCAGGAGACAAAACAACAGCTGTGTTTGGTTTCATTCTGGAGGAGGATAAGGCGAGAACAGAGGTAAACAGTTAGAGTTAGATATGAAACCAAAGAAGAGAGTGTGATTAACAGAGAGGATGAACTGCTATAGTGAGGAGTTATTAATAACTTGGGTGACACCAAACCTCTTTTTACTCCAAGAAACCCTGCGAAAAACAACAAAATGAACATTGATATCAATAATGATCATTAAATCTGTAGAGATGGCACAATCCTACTTCGCTACCAACTGAGCCATCCATGCTATCCATCATCTTTTAAATAGACAAATCAGCTCCGCATAACTATCTGCTTTTCTCTACCTCTCTCTCTCAGTATTGCATAATTTTGCGTTCGTGTCTGTGACAGATTTTTGCATCATGACGGGGGAAGAGCAGCCAGACGGCGTCTTCCGGCAGAACTATGGCTGAAAAGACCAAGAAGAACCTATAAAAAAAGGCTTCAAGTAAATTCTACTTTACTTTACAAAAGTGTGTGGAATTCGATTGTGTATGTATGCCATGGGGCTAGGTGGTGCCTGGCATGCATAACCCAAGAGTGCATGCGTAGAATCTTCCATCTTCATTTATCTGGCCGCGAAAAACCAAAACATGGCCACCGCCGATGGTTTATTAGAGCTGCCGGAGCACCTTGAAGGTCCTACACATGGAAATAATCCGACATTGTTTGTTTATTTTCCCTGTACTGGCTGGCGCATGTATGTGACGTAAACGCGTATGTGACAAATCTGAGCAGAGTTTTGCGTCTTGGCAGTGGCTTTCAAGCTCCAAAAATGCCGTCACCGTCTAAACGAAAAAGCACTTTCCGATTAAATATTTTGTCGTTTTTACGCGCAAGCGTCCTCGTGTAAACGGGGCCTCACATGCTATAGACTTGGAGTGTGTCAGTCGTGACTCAATCGCTCGAAAACTGGCCCGAATAGTCCGATTCATGCGTAACTTTACAATTGCATTTACGTACACTGACACACAACACAAACGTTTAGTTTCCATGTTGGCAAAAGGTGGGAAAAAACCAAAGTTTAGCTACAGGCTACTGACCTGCTCATGAACTTGTCCTTCACTGACCATATACTCACTCACAGGCTAAAATACACAATTCAGAACCAATTATATTACCTTTCGTAGGGAAAGGAGGAGATAAGGCAGAAGAAGAACTGAACAAGAGAGAGGACATGGGAGATGGAACTATATGATTCAGACGGAGAGAAAGGCAGAGCTGAAAGAACTTCGGTGTGATTTTAACTGTAATGAGAACAGTTATGAGAAGAGCAGAGGGGAAAGCAGGACTGGGAGGATAAAGAAAATAGAGGTATGAGGGAGATTAAATAAAGATGGAATAGATCGAGAAGACATTGCAAGGAAGAAAATGTTCTTGGAGTGCAAAGAACGTATCGAAAACCTACAGCGACTTTTTTGAATAATACAATATATGCGAGGACACGTGTTTGCATTCATAAATATGATGCATGCAAGCTCATTTCTTAAATATTTGGTAATTAAACCTGAAGAAAAGTCAGCGTTTACACACACACAAGTCATTTTATAAAAGGAATAGTTCACGTGTGGTTCTACGATGACCTGGCACAAATCTACCTATGATATTGTACTATTTTTTTTGCTGTTAGACAGCATTTTCCCCAAGAAAATAAGTTTCAAAAATGCCCCCTCTTCAGCACAAAAGTCCACAGAGAGAATCAATGTTTTTTAGCTCCCGGTACAAAGACTCTGTTGATTTACTGCTGCCTCGTTTGGTAAGTGTGTGTCACTACGGTAAATCTGAAAGAGGCATTTCAAACACCGAACTCACAAAATAATAGATTAGAACTTAGTGACTGAAGCAGCAGTGGGTCAAAAAAAAACAAACAACACAAAACACAACCCTGTGTGCTGTGATGTAAAATCATTTACTTTCTCTCTGGAATTAGGTGCTGGGAGTGAGCCGTTTACAAAGTAATATAAACTTTAGTTTCCATTCAATAAAGGCTGTCTAATGACAAGAAAAATTGGCAAACACAACTTAAGCAGACAAAGATTTTGTGTGTTTTGTTCAGCGGCTAAGGTAATTGGGTCGGTACCTCATCCAACCATGCTTCAGAAAAGCAAACTAAAAAGGTTTGATGTCTGGACTCTTTTGTACCAAAGCATCGTCAGGCCACTTTCAACCCTTTCTACTCAGACTTCTGTCAAGCACTGAGATAATCTTAGTTGGAGTATAGTAAATGACAAGATTGAGCATGGATTGAAAACCTTATAAACATGCAAGGAGTGAAGTCTCTCTCACACACCTTTCCTACCACTTGGGGGACAAAAATAATGCATACCTGTGTCGTAATCAGGAGGAAATAGTATACTTAGTTATTATTATGTGATACCAAATCATCATTTTGAGATGTTGTCATAATAATGACTTAGTATCTCATAATTATGACTATGATTATGATATGCTATAATGAGGTACCATTCCACATTTATGACTATCATAATAATTATGATAGTCATAAATTTGACTTTTTATGACTTACCATCTCATATTTATGATTTACCGACTTACTATGTCAGAGTTGTGACTTAATTTCTCATAATTGTGACTTACTATCTTACAATTGTGACTTACTATGTCATAATTTCGACTTACTAGGTCATAATTGCGATTTACTATATCATAACTGCAACTTACATAATTGTGACTTACAGTCATAATTGCAACTTACTGTCATAATTGCAACTTACTATTTCACATATGCGACAAACTACATCATAAATGCGACTTACTATGTCATAAGTGCAGTTTACTATGTCATAATTGCAACTCACTATGACATAGTTGCGACTAACTATTTCATAATGTGACTTACTATGTCATAAATGCAATTTACTATGTCATAAATGCAATTTACTATGTCATAATGGCAACTTACTATCATAATTGCGACTTACTATTACATAAATGCGACTTACTATGTCATAATTGCAACTTACTATGTCATAATTGCAACTTACTATGTCATAAATGCGATTTACCATTTCATCAATGTGACTTTCTCACACGCACGCAAAACAAACGCGCAAGTGCATCACGCGGAGCTTTTCCGTGACTCCATTTTCAAATGGCAGGTTCCGCATAAAGATCTGACACTTGGACTCGCCTAAACACATGCAAATCTCTCGCACATACACCTGTATTCGAGACGTAATGGGATGTTCACTGGGTTCTCCGACTCCCTTTGAGATGCAAACCAAAGTGTGCTGACATTTTTTTTCAAAGGCAACGTTCAAAACTCAGGCAAAACAAGCACACGGGGGTACAGAAGTATCAGCGGGGGATTTATTTCTTTGTTGTCTCTTCAGTTCTCTCCGCCCGCCTTTTCTATTCATGATGTATACTGGACATTTCAGGCATGACCTATTTGATTTTTCCTTTCTCTCACAGACAGACAGACAGACAGATGGATAGATAAAATGTCCAAAAAGCACAAGGTAAAGAAGATTCAACAGGAAGCCTTCAGTCTTTCTGTTTTAACTGTAAACAGAACTTTCATATTTTTTTTTTCTCTCACTTCCTCCTTGTGTCTCGGTCTTCATCTGCCTAAAATCCCCATGGTAATGTGTTGAAGGTGATGCAAAGTAATTAACACTTCCTATCTCCTTGCACTGTCTTGAAATCTGTGTGCGCATGTTAGAAACGGAGACACGAGAACATGGTAATAGGCAGGTGATAACAAGTGTGAAAGTGGCACCACAGGAGGTGATTATAATTATATCTCTCAAGCTGGATAATTGCACAGGTACACACATAAAGTCACCCAACTTTATGGCCTGGGATTCAGTTTTCTCTGACTCAGCTCCTTTTCCCTTCCTGATCCGTTTTCCTTCCGACAGTTCTAAATCTCCCCAAGTATTTTCTACATCTACTGAGAGAAAACTCTGACTCGATCTGATACTGTGTTGACAATTATACTGAGGATGGACGAACATATGATACAGATGTCGTTGAATTTCATGTTTTACAGGAATCCTTTTCTGGAAACTGAAGCAAAGGATGCTAATACCTAGAAGATGCCACAAACATAAATCCAATCTTTTCCATCCAAGTTTATAATCCTACTAATCATACGTAATAATCATTAAGAAATAGAGTATTTGTAACACAAAACTCAAAACCCCTACATCCACCCCTGGATAGCCTACCTACATACATTCAATTAAAGGTGCCATATGTAAGAATGTGGCCAAAAACGGTAACTACATTCAAAATCAAAATACCGAGGTCTTTTAGGTTTCGTTTTCTGACCTAACTGTCAACCCGTGGTTGCTCGGCAGCTGAGACTCTACTGACTGCAGATATTGGTAGACGGCGGTAGGTGGCGCCACATGCCAAAACCTGATTTCAAAACATAAACATGATTTGCAGTCTGCAAAAGATTTGTTTTAATGCAAATATTGTGTCTGTACTGTTGTTGTTGGTGAGTTCAGTTTGTTATATGAACATTATTCCTGAGTCTCTGTGACATATTAGGAGGATTTTATGGCCAGTTGCTTTAGATTTATTACATAATGATAATAAAACTACAATGTGATGTAATTCAGTTCTAGAAATAAAAGATAAAGGTCCAGGAATATTAGTAGAGACAAGCAGGCAGGCATGTCTCAATCAGGTGGCAGGGTTTTTTGCTATTTCAAAATAAAATGAACCTTAGAACCTGTGAGTGCATTTTTTTTTTTTCCCGAAGAGTACTTCATGCTTCCGGGCAGTGCTGTCACTAAATAAACCAGACCCCTCTGTTAAATATTGAGATTTTAGAAATGTCCTTGCAAAATGTCGGAGGTTAAAGCATGTCTAACTGATCTATAGTTCAGTATTGTTCAGTTTCATTCTTGCATCAGACGTTGCACTCGTGACTCTTCCAGTGACGCTATTTTAGTATCGACTCAGCTCACTTGTAAGCTCACTTCGCCAGAGCAGGTACTACAAAAAGTACCAGGTACTATACCTAACGAAAAAAAATAAAAATGTGTAGAATCAAGCCGAGTACTACCAGACCTTTTTATGGAAAAGGGAAATTAGAGACAGTTGTCGTTATATCTCTCAACCAAAGCAGTGGCTGCTATCTGCAGAGAGAGCGGAGTCTACTACTGTACACATGCATGTCCAAGGTGCTGTCGCTGCTTTGACTTTTTGTTTAAAAAAAAAAAAAAAAAAGTCACCGCAAGTATAATCCAGAAAGGTACCCGAGTGTAGCTTCATACAGTAATAATAACATTCAGCCATCAATTTCCTCGCCTTCCTCTTGGCAAGAAAGCAAATCTCAAAACTACTCCCAAAGCAGAAAGGCAGATAACAACTAATTGCAATTAATTGAAACAATAATTAAGTGCACTTAAAAATAAAAAAATAAAAAATGGGCAGAGATCAAATTCAATTAATCTCATCACCTGCAGGGTGGGAGGGTTAATGATATTAAGAAACTGAGATGATTTTCTTAATAAGCTTCATCAATGCCTGGAGAGGAACTTGTACTTTTGGACACGTTCCAAAGATGCAGAGAGATTCCTACGTTTTTACAATGAGACGTAATGTTTGAAAGCGAAGGCCCTACATGAGGAAAAAAAAGTAATTTGATAGTATAAAGTAACCAACTGTGAAGGCTGACTCGTGGCTGGGTATTAACAATTACCACTCCTAACAACTTCAGAACCGTTGAAATAAGATATGAATATAGCGTATTATGCTTCCCCAACTTTCTTGATTGAAGTGTGCAAAGTTTGCAATGAAACACGCCTCGTACATGCCGCTAACGTCGAGCCGTCTTCGAAAGCGTCGAGGAGGTGGGTCGGTAAGGATGGGGGTGGGTGAGGAAAAGAGAATGGGGTGACAGATGGAGGGAGGGACAGAAACAGAGAGATTAAACCGGAGAGGGGAAAAAAAAAGAGTAAAGCCACAGAGATGGAGCGAAGCAGAAGAATGTGTGATGAATGGAAAAGTGACAAGTGAGATGAAAGAGAAGAGGGAACAAGGGAAGGAGAGATGCAGATGAATCATCATAACATTACACTGGAGTCTGTGTGTGTGTGTGTGTGTGTGTGTGTGTGTGTGTGTGTGTGTGCGCATTATCCACGTTTCTTCTCATCCATGTGTTTGGTGAGCTCCGATGATTGGATTATCAGAGCTTATGATGACGTTCCCGAATGTCACTCTTCAAACATGCGAGTGTTTAACTTTTAATGACACGAGTTAATGTGCGTCAACACGTTTTGCAAACATTGACTGAATATGAAGTATGAAAACACACACACACCCAACTTCACGACACGGATGTACGACACGTCGGCAAATATGGCGTCTGACGGTTTCTCAGTCTCCCAGGTCATTTTAGGCCTTTAGTGCTAAAAACGAAGGCAACTGGACTTCTGTTAGGTTCTTGGAGACGTTTCGCTTCTCATCCAAAAGGCTTCTTCAGTCCTGTTTTTGGTGTGGGAGTCCTCAGGTTTTTAAAGTGGACCTAGACCGGAAGTTCCAATTAACGCTGTTTTAACGCTGTGTATCTGCATCATTACCTTGTTTAAGAAGCCCTGAAGGTTCAAAACAAACAGTTCAGCCACTGCTGAGAACGCTGTGTTTTATTGTAATCTCGGGGCTCAGTGAGATCTCTGAAAAAAACCCGGTCCGGTTACGTAAACAGCGGTTCTCCGGAACAGCAGATCGTCCTGCTCCGGGCACTAGTTTCGGGCACATCCGGTTGCGTACATTGAACCGCAGAAGAAGAATAACGTCCGTTGTGGAGGTGTTTCATGAGCGACAGTGTCTTCTGACTCCGGGTCAAAGTCATAAAAGGGACTGCGGCGGGGAGTCGTGAAGAAGCTATTTTTAAACATTGTTAAAAAAAAAAACGTTTTGATTATGAGTTGCATTGCATCCACCGTTCCAGAGGGAGGAGCTGCGCTTCTGAGAGCAGGTGGGCTGAATATGTCACTTCCGGGTACTGGCCAATCACAAGACAGTTGGGAAGCCTCTACGCTGGCTGGCCAATCACAACACTGTCTGTCTTCTGGGTGAGAGGGTTGAGTCTGAAATATCGCGGCTGGGGAACAGCGTCAGAAAAGAGGATTTCTATTGGCTCGTTTACAGCAACTAGGAGGTTTTTGACCATAAAAACAAGTTTGTGTATGTAAGTAGACCTCCATAACTAACATATATGTGCAACAGGACCACTCTATGTGAGCTTTAATGCCTTAGTGGCCCCTGGGGTCATTAACATAACCGTCATGATGTTATGGTGACATGAGCCAAGCCAGATTTTGGAACATCCGAGCCTCGACCTGGCAACCTTCGAACCGGTTGACACCCCGACTCCTCTGCCCCGACTGGCCTTTCACTTTCACTTGTACCGCCACCCGATGGTGAAGTGAGATACTACAGGACGCTGACGAACGAGTACACCAGGGCATGTGCACAGAAGTATACCAGGGCCTTTAAACTGCCTCTTTTCACGGAAGGTTACTCTGACTGTAGATGGTCTGTTACTCCTCTCTCAAACCATCTGTCTTCTATGTCCAAAATATGAACGCTGGCATCCTTGAAAGAGTGTCCCTTTTCCTCGGTCAGACGTGTCGTAGCTGGCTCTTCTGTGTTGTGCCATGCGTCGGTGGAGTGCTTGTTTTCTTTCTCACCTATGTAAAAGGTCTGAACACTGCTCATTGCACTGCACTGCATGTACAACATATTGCTCAGTTTCGGGACTTGGTGTTTTGTCCTTGGTGTGAACCAGTCTTTGCCTCGGGGTGTGGTTGGGTTTGAAGTTAACACAGATCTTGCGCTTCTGAAAAAATCCTCCTGAATTTCTCAGATAAGCCGGAGACACACGTGGGATGACGACGTCGCTCCCTCTTCAAGAAACTAAACAGAAGTCGCTTTTTCGTTTTTTTTTTAGCGCTTTAAAATAACATTTTGGAAAAGAAAAGCAAAAGCATGCAGCCTTACTCCGTTAATTACGCTCCACGTGCATACGTTGAGCTGTATAGCTGCCCCACAACCTCTAACTCAACCTTGGCAAAAGTGATATATGGCTCTTCCCTGACAAAATTGTTCTCCGTCAGACTTCTTTATTAGGGCTGACAGCACCATAGGGACACCTGCCTGGACTAGCAAGAATCTCAGCTATGATTCCAGATGATTAACTGCCATGCAATGCTTACATCACATCCAAACAGTTTCCTATATAGCAGAGACCTGTCCATGTCTTTCTTTATCCTGATTCAAAACACACTGCAACAGTCTAATATTACGCCATATTTAGTTCCGCAGCTGTTCTCAAACCTCAGTTTTGTGGAGCATGTTGCAAGCGGGTGCATCCTTGTTTACCTCCAAGACATCATGTGCCTTTGCTCTTCCCGCCCAGCAGCCACCATGATACAATTCCATTATCGGCTAAACTTCTCTTCCCTGCAGGTGCCTCAGTGGTGAAATCCCCCACCTCACGCAGGAGTCAACTGCCTGTGTGAAAAAGTAATTTCTGCAGGAACACTCCATATCCCTCTCTGAGCTTGCCCTGCAACTCACTTGACCCGGATCGTTCTCCTGTCATGTGGGAAAGAGAAAGTCCTCAGCCACATGATTCTCATCTTGTTTTCATTTTTAAAAAAAAAAAAACACTTTTATTGTGAGGTCAGCGGCAGCTGGTGCATCTTTCTCAAGGCCGATCGAAAAAATTTGCTGTGCTGGACAAATATTAGACTGATATCGGAATTCAACATTTGCATGCACAGTCTGTGTGTGCACCGTGTATTAGGGTTGGGCATCTCTGATGCGAGGCCATAATGATACACATCTGAACACAATGCCAACAATAGTTGGGTTAGGGTTAGGGTTAGGGTTGTAATACAATGTTGTAATGTATCATATTATGATACATTACAACAGTGTGATTCAATGCCATACAAAGTGAAATTGGAATTCATTTACTGATACTCATTTGCTGACTAAATTAAATGAAGACCTTTCACAAACTAAAAAAAATAAAATAACCTTTCACAAATATTATGCATGTGGATAGTATCTATATTAATCCTAATACACAGTGGAATTTGCAGCCCTAATTTTTCTTGAATGGATCTTTATGCAGCGGTAATATACGGAGCTTCCAAAGTGACATGAGAAATAAAAAAATTACGAAAAAAAATGAATAATACAATTTGAAATCTTGAGTTTCCAAAAAACGACTCGACTTTGAAACTCGAGATTTCATTTTTTTTTTTCTTTTTCGTAATTTTTTTTTCTTTTTTCTCATGTAAACATGAACTGAATGAAAAAATGAATGGAAATCTGCAGGGAGATAAATACATATGATGGGACAGCACAGATAACAGACTAGTAAGACGGACAAAACCGAAGGATGACAGTTAATTTAATTACAAACAATACAGTGAAAGAGCAATAAGAGATAAAGAAATGACAAGAGAACGTAGAGATCGAGAGGCAGAGATGGAGATAAGAGGAAGAAAAAAGAGGGACGAGGGTATACTGGCTTGTGAAGTGAAGCAATGATGAAAGAGGGTGAGACAAATTGGCACAGAGATGGAGATATAAGAGGAGAGGGAAAAAAAAGGTGTCCTATTCCTGCAAATAGGGGGCAGTATCAGTCTGCAGCAGGTTCATAGAGGGAGACAGGAGAATAGCAAAGACACTGAGAGGGAGAGGGAGGGATGGGTGAAAGGGAGACAGAGGGATGGATGGTGGTAAAGAGGAAGGGAAGGTGGGAAAAAGACAGGGTGGGGTACAAAGCGGCAGGATGTTTGAGCGCAGGATGAAGGTGGCGGAAGATGAGGGGAGGAGAGCTACCACAGACAGTGGTGAGAAAAGGGAGCGTACATTTCACTCCAAGCATGGGAACACAAACTGCTTTTTAACCATTTCAGTGCAAACTACCGCTGCTTGCATGTGTGATATCACGCGTGTGATGTCCTCAGTTCGTTTCCTCTCATGTGCGATTGTCTGTTTGCCTCGTTTAATGCCTTCTTTTGCAACACACATCAGTGCGTCCGAGTATCGCATGTGTGGGTTTATGCATGCGCAAGTTAGAAGAGGTTTAAAGAAAGTTTTTTTTTTTTTTTTTTGTCGTTGATGTGGACAGATGAATACAGAAA